>NC_092169.1:60268875-60314697 GCF_045791955.1 Oncorhynchus clarkii lewisi
ACTCTCTCTCTCTCCTCTCCTCTCCCTCACTCTGTCTCTCTCTCCTCTCCCTCACTCTGTCTCTCTCTCCTCTCCCTCACTCTCTCTCTCCTCTCCCTCACGCTCTCTCTCTCCTCTCCCTCACTCTGTCTCTCTCTCCTCTCCCTCACTCCGTCTCTCTCTCCTCTCCCTCACTCTGTCTCTCTCTCCTCTCCCTCACTCTCTCTCTCTCTCCTATCCTCTCCCTCACTCTGTCTCTCCCTCCTCTCCCGCTCTCCTTCTACTCTACCTCTCTCTTTCTCCTCTCCTCTCCCTCATTCTGTCTCTCTCTCCTCTCCCTCCCTCACTCTCTCTCCTCTCCCTCCCTCACTCTGTCTCTTTCTCCTCTTCCTCACTCTCTCACCTCTCTTCCTCTCCCTCACTCTGTCTCTCTCTCTCCTCTCCCTCACTTTATCTATCTCCTCTCCTCTTCTTCACTCTCTGTCTCTCTCTCTCTCCTCTCCCTCCATTTCTCTGATTTCATTCTGTGAGTTATACACAAATCATTTATTTTCAACCCGTCTGTGGTAAATATCTTTCTGGAACCCTCCAACAGAGTTCCTCCACTCTTTGAATCAGACGAGACACTGTTCATAAGTCTTATGGCCAGTTGGATGATAGTTCTGGTACTACTCGTATCTCCTACATTACCAACATGTGTGACATCCCGCAGGAACTAACTTAGCAGGAGCAGCTGTAGCAGCATTTGTTATGTAATGAAAAACATTTATAGGGGGGGGGGGTAACACAAACATACTTCCTACTTGCTCCTTAGCGTTTGACTTCCTGTTTTTCCAGTTAGAGAAATATTGATATGTTTTAACCCTGTGTTTTTTTTTTACTACTTCCCTTTTCCGCTGCTTCCTGTCGGCTGCTGTCCTGTTTTAGTCATTGAGATTTTAACTCTCTAAAATTAGGGACGTCTGGGGAAGGAGACGAAGGAAACGTCTCAAATGGAACCCTATTTCCTATAATAGTGCACTACTTTAACCAGAAATGGCACCCTATTCCCTATAATAGTGGCTCTGGACAGAAGTAGTGCACTACTTTAACCAGAAATGGCACCCTATTCCCTATAATAGTGGCTCTGGACAGAAGTAGTGCACTAGAAAGGGAATGGGATCCCATTTGTGACGTTTGTGGGAGGGGAGAGAGACAGACTGAGTGAAGGAACAAGATCTTCTACCAGTGGACTGTTCATAACCCTGTGATTTATATCACAATGTACAGTAGATATACAGGTGGAGGATGTGGCTAGATGAAGGAACAAGATCTTCTACCAGTGGGACTGTTCATAACCCTGTGATTTATATCACAATGTACATTAGATATACAGGTGGAGGATGTGGCTAGATGAAGGAACAAGATCTTCTACCAGTGGACTGTTCATAACCCTGTGATTTATATCACAATGTACAGTAGATATACAGGTGGAGGATGTGGCTAGATGAAGGAACACGATCTTCTACCAGTGGACGGTTCATAACCCTGTGATTTATATCACAATGTACAGTAGATATACAGGTGGAGGATGTGGCTAGATGAAGGAACAAGATCTTCTACCAGTGGACTGTTCATAACCCTGTGATTTATATCACAATGTACAGTAGATATACAGGTGGAGGATGTGGGCTGGATGAAGGAACAAGATATTCTAACAGTGGACTGTTCATAACCCTGTGATTTATATCACAATGTACAGTAGATATACAGGTGGAGGATGTGGGCTGGATGAAGGAACAAGATATTCTACCAGTGGACTGTTCATAACCCTGTGATTTATATCACAATGTACAGTAGATATACAGGTGGAGGATGTGGGCTGGATGAAGGAAAAGCCACAGCCGGTTCTGTTTGGCTCCGTGTTTGGCACGGCTGTAGAATAATGAGGGATGGATTCTAGCTGATGTATTTCAGCGTTAGTAGAATAATGAGGGATGGATTCTAGCTGATGTCTTTCAGCATTAGTAGAATAATGAGGGATGGATTCTAGCTGCTGTCTTTCAGCATTAGTAGAATAATGAGGGATGGATTCTAGCTGATGTCTTTCTGCATTAGTAGAATAATGAGGGATGGATTCTAGCTGATGTCTTTCAGCATTAGTAGAATAATGAGGGATGGATTCTAGCTGATGTCTTTCTGCATTAGTAGAATAATGAGGGATGGATTCTAGCTGATGTCTTTCAGCATTAGTAGAATAATGAGGGATGGATTCTAGCTGCTGTCTTTCAGCATTAGTAGAATAATGAGGGATGGATTCTAGCTGCTGTCTTTCAGCATTAGTAGAATAATGAGGGATGGATTCTAGCTGCTGTCTTTCAGCATTAGTAGAATAATGAGGGATGGATTCTAGCTGCTGTCTTTCAGCGTTAGTAGAATAATGAGGGATGGATTCTAGCTGATGTCTTTCAGCATTAGTAGAATAATGAGGGATGGATTCTAGCTGCTGTCTTTCAGCATTAGTAGAATAATGAGGGATGGATTCTAGCTGATGTCTTTCAGCATTAGTAGAATAATGAGGGATGGATTCTAGCTGCTGTCTTTCAGCATTAGTAGAATAATGAGGGATGGATTCTAGCTGATGTCTTTCAGCATTAGTAGAATAATGAGGGATGGATTCTAGCTGATGTCTTTCTGCATTAGTAGAATAATGAGGGATGGATTCTAGCTGTTGTCTTTCAGCGTTAGTAGAATAATGAGGGATGGATTCTAGCTGATGTCTTTCAGCATTAGTAGAATAATGAGGGATGGATTCTAGCTGATGTCTTTCTGCATTAGTAGAATAATGAGGGATGGATTCTAGCTGATGTCTTTCAGCGTTAGTAGAATAATGAGGGATGGATTCTAGCTGTTGTCTTTCAGCGTTAGTAGAATAATGAGGGATGGATTCTAGCTGCTGTCTTTCAGCGTTTGTAGAATAATGAGGGATGGATTCTAGCTGCTGTCTTTCAGCATTAGTAGAATAATGAGGGATGGATTCTAGCTGCTGTCTTTCAGCATTAGTAGAATAATGAGGGATGGATTCTAGCTGCTGTCTTTCAGCATTAGTAGAATAATGAGGGATGGATTCTAGCTGCTGTCTTTCAGCATTAGTAGAATAATGAGGGATGGATTCTAGCTGCTGTCTTTCAGCGTTAGTAGAATAATGAGGGATGGATTCTAGCTGCTGTCTTTCAGCGTTAGTAGAATAATGAGGGATGGATTCTAGCTGCTGTCTTTCAGCGTTAGTAGAATAATGAGGGATGGATTCTAGCTGCTGTCTTTCAGCATTAGTAGAATAATGAGGGATGGATTCTAGCTGCTGTCTTTCAGCATTAGTAGAATAATGAGGGATGGATTCTAGCGGATGTCTTTCAGCATTAGTAGAATAATGAGGGATGGATTCTAGCGGATGTCTTTCAGCATTAGTAGAATAATGAGGGATGGATTCTAGCGGATGTCTTTCAGCATTAGTAGAATAATGAGGGATGGATTCTAGCTGATGTCTTTCAGCACTGGACACTGTGTTCTGCTGGGATGCTGACTAGCTACTGACTAGATGCTGACTAGATGCTAACTAGATGCTGACTAGATGCTGACTAGATGCTAACTAGATGCTAACTAGATGCTAACTAGATGCTGACTAGATGCTGACTAGCTACTGACTAAATGCTAACTAGATGCTGACTAGCTACTGACTAGATGCTGACTAGATGCTAACTAGATGCTGACTAGCTACTGACTAGATGCTGACTAGCCACTGACTAGATGCTGACTAGATGCTAACTAGATGCTAACTAGATGCTGACTAGCTACTGACTAGATGCTAACTAGATGCTGACTAGATGCTGACTAGCTACTGACTAGATGCTGACTAGCTACTGACTAGATGCTGACTAGATGCTGACTAGATGCTGACTAGCTACTGACTAGATGCTAACTAGATGCTAACTAGATGCTGACTAGATGCTAACTAGATGCTGACTAGCTACTGACTAGATGCTGACTAGCTACTGACTAGATGCTGACTAGATGCTGACTAGATGCTGACTAGCTACTGACTAGATGCTAACTAGATACTGACTAGCTACTGACTAGATGCTGACTAGATGTGCTGACTAGCTACTGACTAGATGCTAACTAGATGCTAACTAGATGCTGACTAGCTACTGACTAGATGCTGACTAGATGCTGACTAGATGCTAACTAGATGCTAACTAGATGCTAACTAGATGCTGACTAGCTACTGACTAGATGCTAACTAGATGCTGACTAGATGCTAACTAGATGCTAACTAGATGCTGACTAGATGCTAACTAGATGCTGACTAGCTACTGACCTAATTGTCATAAATGCTGTTTGTACCAGTGCAGTAATAAGTGGGGCGATCCAAATGTTTAGATGGGAGTTCCCATGTTACCGCTCCTTTCCTCTCCTCTGTTTGGCTCCCAAATGCCACCCTATTCCCTATATAGTGGCCCTGATCAGAAGTAGTGCACTATAAAGGGGAATAGGGTGCCATTTGGGATGAGCCTTCCTCTCCTCTGTCTCGTGCACCGTTATCAGATGCTACTCTAACTAGAAGGTTCCTGTGGCCCTGCTGAGACAACTACCCCTCTCAGACCCACAGATCAGATGCTACTCTAACTAGAAGGTTCCTGTGGCCCTGCTGAGACAACTACCCCTCTCAGACCCACAGATCAGATGCTACTCTCTCTAGAAGATTCCTGTGGCCCTGCTGAGACAACTACCCCTCTCACTCCCAGAGATCAGATGCTACGCTAACTAGCACGTTCCTGTGGCCCTGCTGAGACAACTACCCCTCTCAGACCCACAGATCAGATTATACTCTATCTAGAAGGTTCCTGTGGCCCTGCTGAGACAACTACCCCTCTCAGACCCACAGATCAGATGCTACTCTATCTAGAAGGTTCCTGTAGCCCTGCTGAGACAACTCCCCCTCTCAGACCCACAGATCAGATGCTACTCTCTATCTAGAAGGTTCCTGTAGTCCTGCTGAGACAACTACCCCTTCAGACCCAGAGATCAGATGCTACTCTAGCTAGAAGGTTCCTGTAGCCCTGCTGAGACAACCGCCCCTCAGACCCACAGATCAGATGCTACTCTCTAGCTAGAAGGTTTCTGTGGCCCTGCTGAGACAACCCCCCCTCAGACCCAGAGATCAGATGCTACTCTAGTTAGAAGGTTCCTGTAGCCCTACTGAAACGACCCCCCCCCCCCCCCCCTCAGACCCACAGATCAGATGCTACTCTAGCTGGAAGGTTCCTGCAGCCCTGATGAGGCAACTACCCCCCTCACACCCAGAGATGGAGGCAGAGATTGTCCCCTTAGAGAGCATTTCCCAAATTCACTAAAACTGTTTATATCTCTTCTCGTCTCTCCGTTTAGCAATCAGAGCGTGACACACAGCATTTCTCTGTCTGCCCTCCTTTAAGACTGGATCAGAGGAGAGAGAGAGAGGGAGAGAGAGGAGAGAGGAGAGAGGGAGAGAGAGAGAGGGAGAGAGGAGAGGAGAGAGGGAGAGAGAGAGAGCGAGAGAGAGAGAGGGAGAGAGGGAGGGAGAGAGAGAGAGAGAGAGAGAGAGGGAGAGAGAGAGAGAGAGAGGAGAGAGAGAGGAGAGAGGGAGAGAGAGAGGGAGAGAGAGAGAGAGAGAGGGAGAGAGAGAGAGAGACAGAGGGAGAGAGAGAGACAGAGAGAGAGAGACCGAGAGAGAGAGAGGGAGAGAGGGAGAGAGAGAGAGGGAGGGAGAGAGAGAGAGAGGAAAGAGAGAGGAGAGAGGGAGAGGGAGAGAGATGAGAGAGCAGAGAGAGGGAGAGAGAGAGGGAGAGAGAGAGGGAGAGAGAGAGAGAGAGAGGGAGAGAGAGAGAGAGGGGGAGAGAGACTGAGAGAGAGAGGGAGAGAGAGAGAAAGAGGGAGAGAGAGAAATGGGTGCACATCCAGCAGTGAAAACATGGCCACCTTAGTAATGACTTATAAGGGAACTGTAACATTATTCAGAAGGAGTTCTATTGTTGTCAGTGTGTTGCATTCTGGGAAGGTTATTTACAGCAGCTCAGCAGGAAGTCCATAAAGAATAGTTTGGTTGAACCACAGATCTGTCCTGAGGTTAAACCACCATTTTATTGTCCTTTCCATTAGATATCTGAGAGCACTAAGCACTGCTTCTTCAAATGGAACGCAATGGAAACTTTTCCCACCAAAAAAAAAGTCCCTTGGATTTGTTTCCTGGCAGGAATGGACTGGAGTGATTATTGCTTTCTTGACTGGATGGATGGAGAGAGAGAGAGGGAGAGAGAGAGCGAGGGAGAGACAGAGGGAGGGAGAGAGAGAGGGAGAGAGAGAGAGAGGGAGACAGAGAGCGAGGGAGAGACAAGAGGTAGGGAGAGAGGGAGGGAGAGGGAGGGAGAGAGAGAGACAGAGAGAGAAGGCTCTGGTCTGGTAGGCTGGCGTTTTGGAGAGAAAATAACTTAAGTTATTGGTATTTGGTCTGGCTAGGTTCAGCTCAGGCTACTTTCAGCTCAGGCTAGATTCAGCTCAGGCTAGGTTTAGCTCAGGTTAGGTTCAGCTCAGGTTAGGTTCAGCTCAGGCTAGGTTCAGCTCAGGCTAGGTTCAGCTCAGGCTAGGTTCAGCTTAGGCTAGGTTTAGCTCAGGCTAGGTTCAGCTCAGGCTAGGTTCAGCTCAGACTAGGTTTAGCTCAGGCTAGGTTTAGCTCAGGCTAGGTTCAGCTCAGGCTAGGTTCAGCTCAGGCTAGGTTCAGCTCAGGTTAGGTTTAGCTCAGGCTAGGTTCAGCTCAGGCTAGGTTCAGCTCAGGCTAGGTTCAGCTCAGGCTAGGTTCAGCTCAGGCTAGGTTCAGCTCAGGCTAGGTTTAGCTCAGGCTAGGTTCAGCTCAGGCTAGGTTCAGCTCAGGCTAGGTTTAGCTCAGGCTAGGTTTAGCTCAGGCTAGGTTCAGCTCAGGCTAGGTTCAGCTCAGGTTAGGTTCAGCTCAGGCTAGGTTCAGCTCAGGCTAGGTTCAGCTCAGGCTCGGTTCAGCTCAGGCTAGGTTCAGCTCAGGCTCGGTTCAGCTCTGGCTCGGTTCAGCTCTGGCTAGGTTCAGCTCAGGCTAGGTTCAGCGCAGGCTAGGTTCAGGTCAGGCTAGATTCAGCTCAGGCTACTCAGCCCTATTCCCTATATAGTGCACTACTTTATACTACAGCCCTATTCCCTATATAGTGCACTACTCTATACTACAGCCCTATTCCCTATATAGTACACTACTTTATACTACAGGCCTATTCCCTATATAGTGCACTACTTTATACTACAGCCCTATACAACAGCCCTATTCCCTATATAGTGCACTACTTTATACTACAGCCTTATTCCCTATATAGTACACTACTCTATACTACAGCCCTATTCCCTATATAGTACACTACTCTATACTACAGCCCTATTCCCTATGTAGTGCACTACTCTATACTACACCTCAACACAAAGCAGGGTGGAGAATGACACTAAACCTGTCTGAATGAGTGGCTTTGCAGAGGGTGGAGAATGACACTAAACCTGTCTGAATGAGTGGCTTTGCAGAGGGTGGAGAATGACTCTAAACCTGTCTGAATCAGTTGCTTGGCAGAGGGTGGAGAATGACTCTAAACCTGTCTGAATCAGTTGAAATATTGAGGGTGGAGAATGACTCTAAACCTGTCTGAATCAGTTGAAATATTGAGGGTGGAGAATGACTCTAAACCTGTCTGAATGAGTTGCTTTGCAGAGGGTGGAGAATGACACTAAACCTGTCTGAATGAGTTGCTTTGCAGAGGGTGGAGAATGACACTAAACCTGTCTGAATGAGTTGCTTGGCAGAGGGTGGAGAATGACACTAAACCTGTCTGAATGAGTTGCTTGGCAGAGGGTGGAGGTGGAGGGTGAAGTTGGGAGTAACAAAATGAAAGACTGCATGCTTTGTGTGTTTGTGTGTGTGTGTGTGTGTGTATTTTTGGGCCCTCTGATGAATAGTGAATATAAACCTGTGTGTGTGTGTGTGTGTGTGTGTGTGTGTGTGTGTGTGTGTGTGTGTGTGTGTGTGTGTGTGTGTGTGTGTGTGTGTCTCCAGCTGTGTAAGGCTTTAAGCACAGACCGGTCATTGACATCTACAGCAGGACAGCTGTTTGTTCTTCCTTGGGCTTTTCTCCCTCTCTCTCTCTCCCTCTTTATCTCTCTCCCTCTTTATCTCTCTCCCTCTCTCTCTCTCTCTCTCTCTCTCTCTCTCTCTCTCTCTCCCTCTCTCTCTCTCTCTCTCTCTCTCTCTCTCTCTCTCTCTCTCTCTCCCTCTATATCTCTCTCTCTCTCTCTCTCTCTCTCTCTCTCTCTCTCTCTCTCTCTCTCTCTCTCTCTCTCTCTCTCTCTCTGTGTCTCTCTCTCTATTTCTCTCTCTCTCTCTCTCTCTCTCCCTATCTCTCTCTCTCTCCCTCTCTCCGTCCCTCTCTCTCTCTCTCTCCCTATCTCTCTCTCTCCCTCTCTCCGTCCCTCTCTGTCCCTCTCTCTCCATCTCTTTTCCTTTCCTTCTTTCCCCTCCTCCAGTGTGCCAGGCAGTGTTCTCCTCTGTCCTCAGTGTCCTGATAAAGTCTGATCAGCAGCAGTATGATCAGTATAATCACATTTCTTCTGATTTGACAGACACACACACACACACACACACACACACGCTCTCTCTCTTTCTCTCAGGCCCTCTGATCCCGTGTCTCAGAGAACAGGAAGTTGTCTGACTGTAGCTCCAGTGAACTGACTGTAACGCCCCACTTCCTATCTCTACTCTGTTAACCGAATGTAGCAGGCTAAAATAAACTCCTGAGTCCGGGGTCGGACAACTGGAGAACAGCCCACCTCAGGGTCCAATAGAATCAGTCCCTGTTCAGTATCAGGGTGGGTCTACTGTTCAGTATCAGGGTGGGTCTACTGTTCAGTAACAGGGTGGGTCCACTGTTCAGTATCAGGGTGGGTCTACTGTTCAGTAACAGGGTGGGTCCACTGTTCAGTATCAGGGTGGGTCCACTGTTCAGTATCAGGGTGGGTCTACTGTTCAGGGTGGGTCTACTGCTCAGGGTGGGTCTACTGTTCAGAATCAGGGTGGGTCTACTGTTCAGTATCAAGGTGGGTCTACCGTTCAGTATCAGGGTGGGTCTACTGTTCAGGGTGGGTCTACTGTTCAGTATCAGGGTGGGTCTACTGTTCAGTATCAGGGTGGGTCTACTGTTCAGGGTGGGTCTACTGTTCAGTATCAGGGTGGGTCTACTGTTCAGTATCAGGGTGGGTCTACTGTTCAGTATACGGGTGGGTCTACTGTTCAGTAACAGGGTGGGTCCACTGTTCAGGGTGGGTCTACTGTTCAGTATCAGGGTGGGTCTACTGTTCAGTATACGGGTGGGTCTACTGTTCAGTAACAGGGTGGGTCCACTGTTCAGTATCAGGGTGGGTCCACTGTTCAGTATCAGGGTGGGTCTACTGTTCAGGGTGGGTCTACTGTTCAGGGTGGGTCTACTGTTCAGAATCAGGGTGGGTCTACTGTTCAGTATCAGGGTGGGTCTACTGTTCAGGGTGGGTCTACTGTTCAGTATCAGGGTGGGTCTACTGTTCAGTATCAGGGTGGGTCTACTGTTCAGTATCAGGGTGGGTCTACCGTTCAGTATCAGGGGGTCTACTGTTCAGGGTGGGTCTACTGTTCAGTATCAGGGTGGGTCTACTGTTCAGTATCAGGGTGGGTCTACTGTTCAGTATCAGAGTGGGTCTACTGTTCAGTATCAGAGTGGGTCTACTGTTCAGGGTGGGTCTACTGTTCAGGGTGGGTCTACTGTTCAGTATCAGGGTGGGTCTACTGTTCAGTATCAGGGTGGGTCTACTGTTCAGTATCAGGGTGGGTCTACTGTTCAGTAACAGGGTGGGTCCACTGTTCAGTATCAGGGTGGGTCTACTGTTCAGTATACGGGTGGGTCTAATGTTCAGTATCAGAGTGGGTCTACTGTTCAGTATCAGAGTGGGTCTACTGTTCAGGGTGGGTCTACTGTTCAGGGTGGGTCTACTGTTCAGTATCAGGGTGGGTCTACTGTTCAGTATCAGGGTGGGTCTACTGTTCAGTATCAGGGTGGGTCTACTGTTCAGTAACAGGGTGGGTCCACTGTTCAGTATCAGGGTGGGTCTACTGTTCAGGGTGGGTCTACTGTTCAGTATCAGGGTGGGTCTACTGTTCAGTATCAGGGTGGGTCTACTGTTCAGTATCAGGGTGGGTCTACTGTTCAGTATACGGGTGGGTCTACTGTTCAGGGTTGGTCTACTGTTCAGTATCAGGGTGGGTCTACTGTTCAGGGTGGGTCTACTGTTCAGTATCAGGGTGGGTCTACTGTTCAGGGTGGGTCTACTGTTCAGTATCAGGGTGGGTCTACTGTTCAGTATCAGGGTGGGTCTACTGTTCAGGGTGGGTCTACTGTTCAGTATCAGGGTGGGTCTACTGTTCAGTATCAGGGTGGGTCTACTGTTCAGTATACGGGTGGGTCTACTGTTCAGTATCAGGGTGGGTCTACAGTTCAGTATCAGGGTGGGTCTACTGTTCAGGGTGGGTCTACTGTTCAGTATCAGGGTGGGTCTACTGTTCAGTATCAGGGTGGGTCTACTGTTCAGTATCAGGGTGGGTCTACTGTTCAGTATCAGGGTGGGTCTACTGTTCAGGGCGGGTCTACTGTTCAGTATCAGGGTGGGTCCACTGTTCAGTATCAGGGTGTATCTACTTTTCATATTTTTTAATTCCCCTCATCAATCTACACATAATACCCCATAATGACTTTGCTCCGTTCTTTCCCTCGATCCTGACTAGTCTCCCAGTCCCTGCAGCTGAAAAACATCCCCACAGCATGATGCTGCCACCACCATGCTTCACCGTAGGGATGGTGCCAGGTTTCCTCCAGACGTGACGCTTGGCATTCAGGCCAAAGAGTTCAATCTTGGTTTCATCAGACCAGAGAATCTTGTTTCTCATGGTCTGAGAGTCTTTTAGGTGCCTTTTGGCAAACTCCAAGCTGGCTGTCATGTGCCTTTTACTGAGGAGTGGTTTCCGTCTGGCCACTCTACCATAAAGGCCTGATTGGTGGAGTGCTGCAGAGATGGTTGTCCTTCTGGAAGGTTCTCCCATCTCTACAGAGGAACTCTGGAGCTCTATCAGAGTGACAATCGGGTTCTTTGTCACCTCCCTGACCAAGGCCCTGCTCAGTTTGGCCGGGTGGCCAGCTCTAGGAAATGTCTTGGTGGTTTCAAACTTCTGTGTTCTTGAGGCCACTGTGTTCTTGGGGACCTTCAATGCTGCAGACATGTTTTTGTACCCTTCCCCAGATCTGTGTCTCGACACAATCCTGTCTCGGTACTCTACAGACAATTCCTTCGACCTCATGGCTTTTTGCTCTGACATTCACTGTCAACTGTGGGACCTTATATAAACAGGTGTGTACCTTTCCAAATCATGTCCAATCAATTGAATTTACCAATCAAGTTGTAGAAACATCTCAAGGATGATCAATGGAAACAGGATGCAGCTGAACTCAATTTCGAGTCTCATAGCAAAGGGTCTGAATACTTATGTAAATAAGCTATTTCCGTTTTCGCTTTGTCATTATGGGGTATTGTGATGTCATTATGGGGTATTGTGATGTCATTATGGGGTATTGTGATGCCATTATGGTGTATTGTGATGTCATTATGGGGTATTGTGATGTCATTATGGGGTATTGGGATGACATTATGGGGTATTGTGATGTCATTATGGGGTATTGGGATGACATTATGGTGTATTGTGATGTCATTATGGGGTATTGTGATGTCATTATGGGGTATTGTGATGTCATTATGGGGTATTGTGATGTCATTATGGGGTATTGTGATGCCATTATGGGGTATTGTGTTGTCATTATGGGGTATTGTGATGTCATTATGGGGTATTGTGATGTCATTATGTGGTATTGTGATGCCATTATGGGGTATTGTGATGTCATTATGGGGTATTGTGATGTCATTATGGGGTATTGTGATGTCATTATGGGGTATTGTGATGTCATTATGGGGTATTGTGATGTCATTATGGGGTATTGTGATGTCATTATGGGATATTGTGATTGTAGATTGATGAGGGGAAAACATAAATGTAATCCAATTTAGAATAAGTCTGTAATAAGTTGTGGAAAAAGTCAAGGGGTCTGAATGCTTTCCCGAATGCTTTCCCGAATGTGTGTTTGAGTATTTGGTATCTGAATTGTGTATTTGAGTATTTTCCAGCCCAAAACAAGTACTTTTTATTTTAGTATTTTGAACAGTTATTTGTATAAATAAATAAATAAATAGTCAACCAAATTGTATTTGAAATTATTTTCAAATACTTATTTCAAATACTATTTAAAATATCTAAAGTTTAAATGCATTTGAGTTTTGAAATCTATTGAAAACTAATAGCTGAAAAGGTATTTGAACCCAGGTCTGGTCGGACACCTTCTGTCTGTTTTTAAACACGTTGGCTGGACTTTTATCGCCAGAGAAGGAGAATCGTGACGTGGGTTGAATGGGACTCGGTGGTGAATATTATATTGAGACCCTTGCCAGTCTTACTTTGTTTTTGACCCCTTCAGTATCTTGTTCCCCTGCTGTTGCTCCAGGAGATCATTGGATAGATGGGTCTGCTGGTGGTGTGATAGTACTAGTGAGGGTTGGGAGGGTAGTCTACTGTAGGTGTGATAGTACTAGTGAGGGTTGGGAGGGTAGTCTACAGTAGGTGTGATAGTACTAGTGAGGGTTGGGAGGGTAGTCTACAGTCATGGTCTACTGTAGGTGTGATAGTACTAGTGAGGGTTGGGAGGGTAGTCTACTGTAGGTGTGATAGTACTAGTGAGGGTTGGGAGGGTAGTCTACAGTCATGGTCTACAGTCGGTGTGATAGTACTAGTGAGGGTTGGGAGGGTAGTCTACTGTAGGTGTGATAGTACTAGTGAGGGTTGGGAGGGTAGTCTACTGTAGGTGTGATAGTACTAGTGAGGGTTGGGAGGGTAGTCTACTGTAGGTGTGATAGTACTAGTGAGGGTTGGGAGGGTAGTCTACAGTAGGTGTGATAGTACTAGTGAGGGTTGGGAGGGTAGTCTACTGTAGGTGTGATAGTATTAGTGAGGGTTGGGAGGGTAGTCTACAGTCATGGTCCCTCCCAACCCTCACTAATACTAACACACCTACAGTAGACCAGCAGCATAGCCACACAGCAGCATAGCCACACAGCAGCATAGCCACACAGCAGCATAGCCACACAGTAGCGTAGCCACACAGCAGCATAGCCACACAGCAGCATAGCCACACAGTAGCGTAGCCACACAGCAGCATAGCCACACAGTAGCGTAGCCACACAGTAGCGTAGCCACACAGCAGCATAGCCACACAGTAGCGTAGCCACACAGTAGCGTAGCCACACAGCAGCATAGCCCACACAGCAGCATAGCCACACAGCAGCATAGCCCACAAAGCAGCATAGCCACACAGCAGCATAGCCACACAGTAGCGTAGCCACACAGCAGCATAGCCACACAGTAGCGTAGCCACACAGCAGCATAGCCACACAGTAGCGTAGCCACACAGCAGCATAGCCACACAGCAGCGTAGCCACACAGCAGCGTAGCCACACAGCAGCATAGCCACACAGTAGCGTAGCCACACAGCAGCATAGCCACACAGCAGCGTAGCCACACAGCAGCGTAGCCACACAGTAGCGTAGCCACACAGCAGCATAGCCACACTGCAGCATAGCCACACAGCAGCATAGCCACACAGCAGCATAGCCACACAGCAGCGTAGCCACACAGCACACAGCAGCATTGCCACACAGCAGCATAGCCACACAGCAGCATAACCACACAGCAGCATAGCCACACAGCAGCATAGCCACACAGCAGCATAGCCACACAGCAGCATAACCACACAGCAGCATAGCCACACAGCAGCATAGCCACACAGCAGCGTGTAACAGGCACGGTCACTATCTTGTTTGCTCCTGCACGTGTACACACATCTCTGCTTATATTCTGGATACTTCATTAAATGCCTTTGGAAACTATTCAGACCCTATGCCTTTTTCCTCATTTTGTTACATTACAGCCTTATTATAACATTTAAAACATCCTTAGCAATCTATACACAATACCCCATAATGAGCCATGAGGTGGAAGGAATTGTCCGTGGAGCTCCGAGACAGGATTGGGGGTAGGGTACCAAAACATTTCTGCAGCATTGAAGGTCCCCAAGAACACAGTGGCCTCCATCATTCTGCAGCATTGAAGGTCCCCAAGAACACAGTGGCCTTCATCATTCTGCAGCATTGAAGGTCCCCAAGAACACAGTGGCCTCCATCATTTCTGCAGCATTGAAGGTCCCCAAGAACACAGTGGTCTCCATCATTCTGCAGCATTGAAGGTCCCCAAGAACACAGTGGCCTCCATCATTCTGCAGCATTGAAGGTCCCCAAGAACACAGTGGCCTCCATCATTTCTGCAGCATTGAAGGTCCCCAAGAACACAGTGGTCTCCATCATTCTGCAGCATTGAAGGTCCCCAAGAACACAGTGGCCTCCATCATTCTGCAGCATTGAAGGTCCCCAAGAACACAGTGGCCTCCATCATTCTGCAGCATTGAAGGTCCCCAAGAACACAGTGGCTTCATCATTCTGCAGCATTGAAGGTCCCCAAGAACACAGTGGTCTCCATCATTCTGCAGCATTGAAGGTCCCCAAGAACACAGTGGCCTCCATCATTCTGCAGCATTGAAGGTTCCCAAGAACACAGTGGCCTCCATCATTCTGCAGCATTGAAGGTCCCCAAGAACACAGTGGCCTCCATCATTCTGCAGCGTTGAAGGTCCCCAAGAACACAGTGGCCTCCATCATTCTGCAGCATTGAAGGTCCCCAAGAACACAGTGGCCTCCATCATTCTGCAGCATTGAAGGTCCCCATGAACACAGTGGCCTCCATCATTCTGCAGCATTGAAGATCCCCAAGAACACAGTGGCCTCCATCATTCTGCAGCATTGAAGGTCCCCAAGAACACAGTGGCCTCCATCATTCTTATTAAATGGAAGAAGTTTGGAAACACCAAGACTCTTCCTGGAGCTGGCCGCCCGGCCAAACTGACCAATCCGGGAAGAGAAGGTCAGTGACCAAGAACCCGATGGTCACTCTGACAGAGCTCTAGAGTTCCACTGTGGAGATGGGAGAACCTTCCAGAAGGACAAGCATCTCTGCATCCACTCCACCAGCCTTTATCTGCAGAGAAGAACGGGGAGAAGAAACGTCTTACCGAAGGAGGCTCGAGACTGTCCTACCGAAGGAGGCTCGAGACTGTCCTACCGGAGGAGGCTCGAGACTGTCCTACCGAAGGAGGCTCGCGACTGTCCTACCAAAGGAGGCTCGAGACTGTAATCGCTGCTAAAGGTGCTTCAACAAAGTACTGAGTAAAGGGTCTGAATACTTCTGTAAATGTGTGTGTAGATTGATGAGGGCAATATATATTTTTAAAGAATAAGGCTGTAACCCTGACAAAATGTGGGGAAAGGTCTGAATCGTTTCCGAAGGCACTGTATATAACGGATTAGACTGTAGATCGACACAGTGGGGTTATTCATGATTCCTGCCATGTTTTTGGACATCACCAGGCTCACACACACAAACTAGAGAGGGAGGACACAGGAAAAAGAGGAGAGAGAGAGGGAGCAGAGTACGGGAGAAGAGGAAGGAGAGGGAAGACAGCCACAGGAAAAAGGGGAGAGAGAGAGGGAGCGGAGGAGGGGAGGGGAGGAGAGGGAAGAGAGGGAAGACAGCCACAGGAAAAAGAGGAGGGAGAGATAGAGAACAGAGGAGGGGAGGAGAGGAGAGGGAAGACAGCCACAGGAAAAAGAGGAGAGAGAGAGAGCGCAGAGGAGGGGAGGAGAGTTAGGAGAGGGAAGACAGCCACAGGAAAAAGAGGAGAGAGAGAGAGGGAGCAGAGGAGGGGAGGAGAGGAAGGAGAGGAGGGAGAGGGAAGACAGCCACAGGAAAAAGAGGAGAGAGAGAGAGGGAGCAGAGGAGGGGAGGAGAGGAAGGAGAGGAGGGAGAGGGAAGACAGCCACAGGAAAAAGAGGAGAGAGAGAGAGAGAGAGCAGAGGAGGGGAGGAGAGGGAAGAGAGGGAAGACAGCCACAGGAAAAAGAGGAGAGAGAGAGAGAGAGAGCAGAGGAGGGAAGGAGAGGAGGGAGAGGGAAGACAGCCACAGGAAAAAGAGGAGAGAGAGAGACGGAGCAGAGGAGGGGAGGAGAGGAAGGAGAGGGAAGAGTAAAGGAACAGGGAGAGAGGAATCCAGATGTGCAGGATGTCAGCGAGAGAGAGGGAGAGAGATGGGACTGAGGTATGGAGAGAGAGAGAGAGATGGGACTGAGGTATGGAGAGAGAGAGAGAGAGAGAGAGAGATGGGACTGGGGTATGGAGCGAGAGAGAGAGAGAGAGAGAGAGAGAGAGATGGGACTGAGGTATGGAGAGAGAGATGGGACTGAGGTATAGAGAGAGAGAGATGGGACTGAGGTATGGAGAGAGAGAGAGAGAGAGCAAAGGAGAGAGAGAGAAAGAGCGAAGGAGAGAGAGAGAGAGATGGGACTGAGTTATGGAGAGAGAGAGAGACTTAACAAACCACTAAATAGCTAACCCCCTGAACTGTTTATGCTCTTTCGTTTTCCGACTCTTCTCTCCTCTCCTCTCTTTTTCCTCATGACTCATTGTAGACAGAAACACATTTGGAAAAAAAATTTGTTCTTGGGACCAAGTCAGTCACACAAATCAACAGTGGTAAAGGAAATGCTTACTGTCCTTCTGTGACAGCAAAGCATGTGGCTTTGAGTTGGCAGAAGCTCCACTAACTCGTTTATCCGCCATTCAGTTTAGTGGACTATTAGTTGAGTTTGTCCTTTAAAGGTCACATTTCATTAGGAACGTCTCTCGTTGCCTATCGTTTCATTAGGAACGTCTCTCGTTGCCCATCGTTTCATTAGGAACGTCTCTCTTTGCCCATCGTTTCATTAGGAACGTCTCTCGTTGCCTATCGTTTCATTAGGAACGTCTCTCGTTGCCCATCGTTTCATTAGGATTGTCTCTCGTTGCCCATAGTTTTATTAGGAACGTCTCTCGTTGCCCATCGTTTCATTAGGAACGTCTCTCGTTGCCCATCATGTCATTAGGAACGTCTCTCGTTGCCCATCGTTTCATTAGGAACGTCTCTCGTTGCCCATCGTTTCATTAGGAACGTCTCTCGTTGCCCATCGTGTCATTAGGAACGTCTCTCGTTGCCCATCGTTTCATTAGGAACGTCTCTCGTTGCCCATCGTTTCATTAGGAATGTCTCTCGTTGCCCATCGTTTCATTAGGAATGTCTCTCGTTGCCCATCGTTTCATTAGGAACGTCTCTCGTTGCCCATCGTTTCATTAGGAACGTCTCTCGTTGCCCATCGTTTCATTAGGAACGTCTCTCGTTGCCCATAGTTTCATTAGGAACGTCTCTCGTTGCCCATGGTTTCATTAGGAACGTCTCTCGTTGCCCATCATGTCATTAGGAACGTCTCTCGTTGCCCATCGTTTCATTAGGAACGTCTCTCGTTGCCCATCATGTCATTAGGAACGTCTCTCGTTGCCCATCGTTTCATTAGGAATGTCTCTCGTTGCCCATCGTTTCATTAGGAACGTCTCTCGTTGCCCATCGTTTCATTAGGAACGTCTCTCGTTGCCCATCGTGTCATTAGGAACGTCTCTCGTTGCCCATCGTTTCATTAGGAACGTCTCTCGTTGCCATCGTTTCATTAGGAACGTCTCTCGTTGCCCATCGTGTCATTAGGAACGTCTCTCGTTGCCCATCGTGTCATTAGGAACGTCTCTCGTTGCCCATCGTTTCATTAGGAACGTCTCTCGTTGCCCATCGACTGGATAATGACCATAATAGTCTTTATTGGACTGGATAATGACCATAATAGTCTTTATTGGACTGGATAATGACCATAATACAGTCTTTATTGGACTGGATAATGACCATAATACAGTCTATAATGGACTGGATAATGACCATAATACAGTCTTTATTGGACTGGATAATGACCATAATACAGTCTATATTGGACTGGATAATGACCAGAATACAGTCTTTATTGGACTGGATAATGACCCTAATAGTCTTTATTGGACTGGATAATGACCATAATACAGTCTTTATTGGACTGGATAATGACCAGAATACAGTCTTTATTGGACTGGATAATGACCATAATACAGTCTTTATTGGACTGGATAATGACCATAATAGTCTTTATTGGACTGGATAATGACCCTAATAGTCTTTATTGGACTGGATAATGACCCTAATAGTCTTTATTGGACTGGATAATGACCCTAATAGTCTTTATTGGACTGGATAATGACCAGAATACAGTCTTTATTGGACTGGATAATGACCATAATACGGTCTTTATTTGACTTGATAATGACCATAATACAGTCTTTATTGGACTGGATAATGACCAGAATACAGTCTTTATTGGACTGGAAAATGACCAGAATGCAGTCTTTATTGGACTGGATAATTTTTTTTTTTTTTTTTTTTTTTTTTTTTTTTTTTTTTTTTTTACCTTTATTTAACCAGGCAAGTCAGTTAAGAACAAATTCTTATTTTCAATGACGGCCTGGGAACAGTGGGTTAACTGCCTGTTCAGGGATGACCCGAATAGTATTTATTGGACTGGATAATGACCCTAATAGTCTTTATTGGACTGGATAATGACCAGAATACAGTCTTTATTGGACTGGATAATGACCATAATAGTCTTTATTGGACTGGATAATGACCATAATACAGTCTATATTGGACTGGATAATGACAATAATAGTCTTTATTGGACTGGATAATGACCATAATAGTCTTTATTGGACTGGATAATGACCAGAATACAGTCTTTATTGGACTGGATAATGACCCGAATAGTATTTATTGGACTGGATAATGACCATAATAGTATTTATTGGACTGGATAATGACCATAATAGTCTTTATTGGACTGGATAATGACCATAATACAGTCTTTATTGGACTGGATAATAACCATAATACAGTCTTTATTGGACTGGATAATGACCATAATACAGTCTTTATTGGACTGGATAATGACCCTAATAGTCTTTATTGGACTGGATAATGACCATAATACAGTCTTTATTGGACTGGATAATGACCATAATAGTCTTTATTGGACTGGATAATGACCATAATACAGTCTTTATTGGACTGGATAATGACCATAATACAGTCTTTATTGGACTGGATAATGACCATAATACAGTCTTTATTGGACTGGATAATGACCATAATACAGTCTTTATTGGACTGGATAATGACCATAATACAGTCTTTATTGGACTGGATAATGACCAGAATACAGTCTTTATTGGACTGGATAATGACCATAATACAGTCTTTATTGGACTGGATAATGACCATAATACAGTCTTTATTGGACTGGATAATGACCATAATACGGTCTATATTGGACTGGATAATGACCCTAATACAGTCTTTATTGGACTGGATAATGACCATAATACGGTCTATATTGGACTGGATAATGACCATAATAGTCTTTATTGGACTGGATAATGACCATAATACAGTCTTTATTGGACTGGATAATTACCATAATACAGACCATAATAGTTGTGTTGTTTCCCTCCAGACATCCAGCGGAAGAGTGGTGTCATCCAAAGCGCTTCCTCCTCATCGTTGTCAACGGTAACGACAGCGGAGTCCGAACCCCCGACCCCGCCAACGGAGGACAGCACCACCACCCCACGCACCCAGATAACAGTGGCCAAGAAACAGCAGTGGGCCAAACTGGCCTCCACACCAGGCACAGAGGGCTCTCACAGCCTGCTCTACGGGGCTTGTGACTCGGATAGCAGCTCAGGAAAGGCCCAGGTCTCAACCTCCAAACAGGCCTGGAGCCAGAAGACGTTAGTGGAGGCCGGGCTGGACAGGAGGAGGTGTGATGATTTAGACTGGGAGCATCAGGGACAATGTAGCACCTCCTTCTGTGAGCCTCCTCCCCCTGTCCACACCGCAGTCCCAGAGTTCACCAACCCTATAGGAGGTTACGCTGAGATCTGTGTCTCCTCCTGTATGGTGAAGTCCTCGGGGTCAGGGGCCTATCTCCAGACCCTGGACAGGAGCAGCCGAGCCTGGGTACTGTCCACAGGAAAGAGCCAGGCTGCCGACGAGTCCTACTCGCGTCTAGGCCTCCCACCCAACTGCTTCGCTGAGCTGAGGCAACGCACAGAAGGGGACAACAACATTTGGTACAACCCTATTCCAGAGGAGGAGGACGTGTTGCGTGGCATCGGAGGTTTAGGACGTTTAAGAGGAGGTGGAGGAGAAGGAGGAGGAGGAGGAGGAGGAGGAGGAGGAGGAGGGGGAGGAGGTGGAGGAGGAGGAGGAGGTGGAGTTAGGTTAGACAGTGAGAACCCCTGGAGGAGGAGGGAGACAGAGGGGCTGTCAGAGACGTCGAGGGATCCCCAGATGAGGAGCCAGCGGCGGGCAGGGATGGTGGTGAGCCCTGGCACCGGTGGAGGAGGAGGGGCCTCCCGTTTAGAGCGTCATGCCACCCAGAACCAGTGCCCTTCAGGTGGCTCCAGCCCAGACAGCGCCCATCAGACCAAAGCCATCACATTAGACAGCTCAGCCTGCAGTAGGAGAGACAGAGACGGAGACAGCCCAGGTAAGTACATACAAGCTACTGTAGCCACATGATTCATATGATACAGGTACTGTAGTCACCTACAGATAACTACTGTAGTCACCTACAGATAACTACTGTAGTCACCTACAGATAACTACTGTAGTCACCTACAGATAACTACTGTAGCTACATGAAGGTACTTTAGTCACCTACAGATAACTACTGTAGTCACCTACAGATAACTACTGTAGTCACCTACAGATAACTACTGTAGTCACCATTAGATAACTACTGTAGTCACCTACAGATAACTACTGTAGTCACCTACAGATAACTACTGTAGTCACCTACAGATAACTACTGTAGTCACCATTAGATAACTACTGTAGTCACCTACAGATAACTACTGTAGTCACCTACAGATAACTACTGTAGTCACCTACAGATAACTACTGTAGCTACATGAAGGTAGTGTAGTCACCTACAGATAACTACTGTAGCTACATGAAGGTAGTGTAGTCACCTACAGATAACTACTGTAGTCACCTAAAGATTAATACTGTTGATATATGACATCTTTCTCCTCTCTTCTCTCCTTCTCTCTCCTCTCTCCATCCCTCTCCTCTCCCCTCCTCTCTCCATCCCTCTCCTCTCTCCATTCCCCTGCTCTCTCCATTCCCCTCCTCTCTCCATTCCCCTGCTCTCTCCATTCCCCTCCTCTCTCCATTCCCCTCCTCTCTCCATTCCCCTCCTCTCTCCATTCCCCTGCTCTCTCCATTCCCCTCCTCTCTCCATCATCTCTCCTCTCTCCATTCCCCTCCTCTCTCCATTCCCCTCCTCTCTCATTCTCTCTCCTCTCTCCATCCCTCTCCTCTCTCCATCCCTCTCCTCTCTCCTTCTCTCTCCTCTCTCCTTCTCTCTCCTCTCTCCATCCCTCTCTTCCCTCCATCCCTCTCCCCCCTCCATCCCTCTCCCCCCTCCACCCCTCTCCTCTCTCCATCATCTCTCCCCCCTCCACCCCTTTCCCCCCTCCACCCCTCTCCTCTCTCCATCATCTCTCCCCCCTCCACCCCTCTCCTCTCTCCATCCCTCTCCTCTCTCCATCATCTCTCCTCTCTCCATTCATATCCACTCTCCATCATCTCTCCTCTCTCCATCATCTCTCCTCTCTCCACCCCTCTCCTCTCTCTATCATCTCTCCTCTCTCCATCATCTCTCCTCTCTCCATCATCTCTTCCTCTCTCCATCATCTCTCCTCTCTCCATCATCTCTCCACTCTCTATCATCTCTCCACTCTCTATCATCTCTCCTCTCTCCATCATCTCTCCACTCTCTATCATATCTCCACTCTCTATCATCTCTCCTCTCTCCATCATCTCTCCACTCTCTATCATCTCTCCTCTCTCCATCCATCTCAGATGTAATTCAACAGATCCAGAGTGAGGAACTGCAGTCTTTCGGGGTTGCAGGTGGAGAAGTGGGTGTTTCCAGCTCCGGAGGAGGTGTGTCAGTCCCCTCAGACAGCCCCGGGGCCCAGAAGAAAGGGGGCGTGGCCAGCAGCATGATGGACAGGATCAAATCCCCAGGAATGGTCCGGAAATCCCTTTCCATGAAGATGAAGAAACTCCCCGAACTCCGCCGTAAACTCAGCCTGCGCTCCTCGCGCTCCCATCGCCACGGGAAGGAGGGGACGGGCCGAGGAGGAGGGGACGGAGGTGGAGAGGGGACATCACCCCCAGACATCCGTAAGGAGCAGTCCAACGAGGTGATCAGCAGGTACCACCTGGACACTTCGGCCCCGGCGAGACCACAACGACGCTCCTCCAGGGGACGTTCCTCTGCCGCCAGTAAGGGGGGCTACCTGAGCGACGGAGACTCACCTGAGCTGCTGCCCAAACAGGGTGGACCAGGGGGACCCTCCTCGGCCCACAACCCCCCTCTTCCACCACCCCGCTCCACCCACCACTCCAGCCAGGAGGGAGTGACCATGACCTCTGACCTGAGCTCGTTCAGAGTCTACAACTTGTCGGACCAGCCACGGTGCGCCCAGCGCGTCTCCGGCCTGCTTACGGTGCATCTCGTTGGTGTGGAGAAACTGCTGAGGGCCCCTAAACAGGACACCAGTAAGGAGGTGTTCTGTGCCATCCAGGTGATTTTTAATAAAGTGTCTGTCTGTCTGCCTGTCTGTCTGTCTCTTTCTCTGTCTGTCTGTCTGTCTGTCTGTCTGTCTCTTTCTCTGCCTGCCTGTCTGTCTGTCTGCCTGCCTGCCTGCCTGCCTGCCTGTCTGCCTGCCTGTCTGTCTGCCTGTCTGTCTGTCTGCCTGTCTGTCTGCCTGTCTGCCTGTCTGTCTGCCTGTCTGCCTGCCTGTCTGTCTGTCTGTCTGCCTGTCTGTCTGCCTGTCTGCCTGCCTGTCTGTCTGTCTGTCTGTCTGTCTGTCTCTTTCTCTGTCTGTCTGTCTGTCTGTCTGTCTGTCTGTCTGTCTCTTTCTCTGCCTGCCTGTCTGTCTGTCTGTCTGCCTGCCTGCCTGCCTGCCTGCCTGCCTGTCTGTCTGTCTGTCTGTCTGTCTGTCTGCCTGTCTGTCTGTCTGTCTGCCTGTCTGCCTGTCTACATTGTATTTAGTATCATTGAGAATAACACCAAACAGTGCAACTTATTTTCCATTGTGTTCATCAGGTGGATGGTGTAACCAGGGCCCGTACCGGCCTGCTAACCTCCAGGGGGGGCTCTCTGCCCCTCAACCACACCTTTAACCTGGAGCTGGAGAGGGCCAGGCTGCTGAAACTGGTGGTGCTCACCCCTTACCCCGGGGCTGAGACTACCACCATGAAGGGCAGCGACTCCACAGCAGCGACCAGGAACAGGGTCTGCTGTCTGGGGGCTGTGTCCATACCCCCTCTGTTCAAAGGTAGGAGCAACCAGAGAGTTAAAAGTTCATATGAACGTAGTAGATGCAGTTCTATGTCTCGCTGTTGTTATTGTACCATCCACTTCACTGATGCTTGGCACTGTGAGGGAAGCAGCAGAAGGGGTTTCCATACCAGTGGACTTTATTTTGTCTGAAGGCATCTTAGCTAACCTTAGTTCCTGATCTTCTTTTGGAATCACTCTGTCAATCGACTGTGTTTGTCCTTCTCTTGTTCATTCCCCTCCTTCTGTCCCTCTCCTTCCCCTTCTGTCCCTCTCCTTCCCCTTCTGCTATCTCTTCTGTCCCTCTCCTTCCCTTTCTGCTATCACTTCTGTCCCTCTCCTTCCCCTTCTGCTATCTCTTGTGTCCCTCTCCTTCCCCTTCTGCTATCTCTTCTGTCCCTCTCCTTCCCCTCCTGCTGTCCCTCTCCTTCCCCTTCTGTCCCTCTCCTTCCCCTTCTGCTATCTCTTCTGTCCCTCTCCTTTCCCATCTGCTATCTCTTGTGTCCCTCTCCTTCCCCTTCTGCTATCTCTTCTGTCCCTCTCCTTCCCCTCCTGCTGTCCCTCTCCTTCCCCTTCTGCTATCTCTTGTGTCCCTCTCCTTCCCCTTCTGCTATCTCTTGTGTCCCTCTCCTTCCCCTTCTGCTATCTCTTGTGTCCCTCTCCTTCCCCTTCTGCTATCTCTTCTGTCCCTCTCCTTCCCCTCCTGCTGTCCCTCTCCTTTCCCTTCTGCTATCTCTTGTGTCCCTCTCCTTCCCCTTCTGCTATCTCTTCTGTTCCTCTCCTTCCCCTTCTGCTATCTCTTCTGACCCTCTCCTTCCCCTTCTGCTATCTCTTGTGTCCCTCTCCTTCCCCTTCTGCTATCTCTTCTGTCCCTCTCCTTCCCCTCCTGCTGTCCCTCTCCTTCCCCTTCTGCTATCTCTTGTGTCCCTCTCCTTCCCCTTCTGCTATCTCTTGTGTCCCTCTCCTTCCCCTTCTGCTGTCCCTCTCCTTCCCCTTCTGCTATCTCTTGTGTTCCTCTCCTTCCCCTTCTGCTATCTCTTGTGTCCCTCTCCTTCCCCAGCCTCTCGGTCTCAGCAGATATGCGTTAGATTAGAGCCCAGGGGTCTACTGTACGTGAAGCTGACCCTGCTGGAGCAGTGGGAGCCCCCAGACCCCCGACCCTGCCACCTCAACCCCCCCATGGTGTTTGGAGTGGAGCTGCGCCACCTGGTGGACAAGGAGAACACCGCTGCCCCCGTTCCTCTGCTCATACAGAAGAGTGTGGCTGAGATCCAGAAGAGAGGACTGAGGGTTAGTTAATTTACAGCACACTGTTTCATACACAGGACAACAACCCCCACCTCATTTACACTGTTTCCTACACAGGACAACAACCCCCACCTCATTTACACTGTTTCCTACACAGGACAACAACCTCACCTGTCTGTCTGTCTGTCTGTCTGTCTGTCTGCCTGCCTGCCTGCCTGTCTGCCTGTCTGTCTGTCTGTCTGTCTGTCTGTCTGTCTGTCTGTCTGTCTGTCTGTCTGTAGGTAATACTCTGGTCTGTCTGTCTGTCTGTAGGTAATACTCTGGTCTGTCTGTCTGTCTGTAGGTAATACTCTGGTCTGTCTGTCTGTCTGTAGGTAATACTCTGGTCTGTCTGTCTGTCTGTCTGTCTGTCTGTCTGTCTGTCTGTAGGTAATACTCTGGTCTGTCTGTCTGTCTGCCTGCCTGCCTGTCTGTAGGTAATACTCTGGTCTGTCTGTCTGTCTGTCTGCAGGTGGTGGGTCTGTACCGTCTGTGTGGTTCAGCTGCAGTGAAGAAGGAACTGAGAGACGCGTTTGAGAGGGACAGTGCTGCTGTCAGCCTGAATGAAGAGGTTTATCCTGACATCAACGTCATCACAGGTCAGTCCCCTGTCCCCAGTCTCTATCCTGACCTCAACGTCATCACAGGTCTGTCCCCTGTCCCCCTACACCAGTCTCTATCCTGACCTCAACGTCATCACAGTCCCCTGTCCCCAGTCTCTATCCTGACCTCAACGTCATCACAGTCCCCTGTCCCCAGTCTCTATCCTGACCTCAACGTCATCACAGGTCAGTCCCCTGTCCCCAGTCTCTATCCTGACCTCAACGTCATCACAGTCCCCTGTCCCCCTACACCAGTCTCTATCCTGACATCAACGTCATCACAGGTCTGTCCCCTGTCCCCCTACACCAGTCTCTATCAGCATCAACGTCATCACAGGTCAGTCCCCTGTCCCCAGTCTCTATCCTGACATCAACGTCATCACAGGTCTGTCCCCTATCCCCCTACACCAGTCTCTATTCTGACCTCAACGTCATCACAGGTCAGTCCCCTATCCCCCTACACCAGTCTCTATTCTGACATCAACGTCATCACAGGTCTGTCCCCTATCCCCCTACACCGGTCTCTATCCTGACATCAACGTCATCACAGGTCTGTCCCCTGTCCCCCTACACCAGTCTCTATTCTGACCTCAACGTCATCACAGGTCAGTCCCCTATCCCCCTACACCAGTCTCTATTCTGACATCAACGTCATCACAGGTCAGTCCCCTGTCCCCAGTCTCTATCCTGACCTCAACGTCATCACAGTCCCCTGTCCCCCTACACCAGTCTCTATCCTGACATCAACGTCATCACAGGTCTGTCCCCTGTCCCCCTACACCAGTCTCTATCAGCATCAACGTCATCACAGGTCAGTCCCCTGTCCCCAGTCTCTATCCTGACATCAACGTCATCACAGGTCTGTCCCCTATCCCCCTACACCAGTCTCTATTCTGACATCAACGTCATCACAGGTCTGTCCCCTATCCCCCTACACCGGTCTCTATCCTGACATCAACGTCATCACAGGTCAGTCCCCTGTCCCCCTACACCAGTCTCTATCAGCATCAACGTCATCACAGGTCAGTCCCCTATCCCCCTACACCAGTCTCTATCAGCATCAACGTCATCACAGGTCAGTCCCCTATCCCCCTACACCAGTCTCTATCAGCATCAACGTCATCACAGGTCAGTCCCCTGTCCCCCTACACCAGTCTCTATCAGCATCAACGTCATCACAGGTTAGTCCCCTGTCCCCCTACACCAGTCTCTATCAGCATCAACGTCATCACAGGTCAGTCCCCTGTCCCCCTACACCAGTCTCTATCAGCATCAACGTCATCACAGGTCAGTCCCCTGTCACCCTACACCAGTCTCTATCCTGACATCAACGTCATCACAGGTCAGTCCCCTGTCCCCCTACACCAGTCTCTATCAGCATCAACGTCATCACAGGTCAGTCCCCTGTCCCCCTACACCAGTCTCTATCAGCATCAACGTCATCACAGGTCAGTCCCCTATCCCCCTACACCAGTCTCTATCCTGACATCAACGTCATCACAGTCCCCTATCCCCCTACACCAGTCTCTATCCTGACATCAACGTCATCACAGGTCAGTCCCCTATCCCCCTACACCAGTCTCTATCCTGACATCAACGTCATCACAGTCCCCTATCCCCCTACACCAGTCTCTATCAGCATCAACGTCATCACAGGTCTGTCCCCTATCCCCCTACACCAGTCTCTATCAGCATCAACGTCATCACAGGTCAGTCCCCTATCCCCCTACACCAGTCTCTATCCTGACATCAACGTCATCACAGGTCAGTCCCCTGTCCCCTATCCCCCTACACCAGTCTCTATCAGCATCAACGTCATCACAGGTCAGTCCCCTGTCCCCCTACACCAGTCTCTATCAACATCAACGTCATCACAGTCCCCTGTCCCCTATCCCCCTACACCAGTCTCTATCCTGACATCAACGTCATCACAGGTCAGTCCCCTATCCCCCTACACCAGTCTCTATCAGCATCAACGTCATCACAGTCCCCTGTCCCCTATCCCCCTACACCAGTCTCTATCCTGACATCAACGTCATCACAGGTCAGTCCCCTATCCCCCTACACCAGTCTCTATCAGCATCAACGTCATCACAGGTCAGTCCCCTGTCCCCCTACACCAGTCTCTATCCTGACATCAACGTCATCACAGGTCAGTCCCCTGTCCCCCTACACCAGTCTCTATCAGCATCAACGTCATCACAGGTCTGTCCCCTATCCCCCTACACCGGTCTCTATCAGCATCAACGTCATCACAGGTCAGTCCCCTATCCCCCTACACCAGTCTCTATCAGCATCAACGTCATCACAGGTCAGTCCCCTGTCCCCCTACACCAGTCTCTATCCTGACATCAACAACATCACAGTCCCCTATCCCCCTACACCAGTCTCTATCAGCATCAACGTCATCACAGGTCAGTCCCCTATCCCCCTACACCAGTCTCTATCAGCATCAACGTCATCACAGGTCAGTCCCCTGTCCCCCTACACCAGTCTCTATCAGCATCAACGTCATCACAGGTCAGTCCCCTATCCCCCTACACCAGTCTCTATCCTGACATCAACGTCATCACAGGTCAGTCCCCTATCCCCCTACACCAGTCTCTATCCTGACATCAACGTCATCACAGGTCAGTACCCTGTCCCCCTACACCAGTCTCTATCAGCATCAACGTCATCACAGGTCAGTCCCCTGTCCCCCTACACCAGTCTCTATCAGCATCAACGTCATCACAGGTCAGTCCCCTATCCCCCTACACCAGTCTCTATCCTGACATCAACAACATCACAGTCCCCTATCCCCCTACACCAGTCTCTATCAGCATCAACGTCATCACAGGTCAGTCCCCTATCCCCCTACACCAGTCTCTATCAGCATCAACGTCATCACAGGTCAGTCCCCTGTCCCCCTACACCAGTCTCTATCAGCATCAACGTCATCACAGGTCAGTCCCCTGTCCCCCTACACCAGTCTCTATCAGCATCAACGTCATCACAGGTCAGTCCCCTATCCCCCTACACCAGTCTCTATCAGCATCAACGTCATCACAGGTCAGTCCCCTATCCCCTTACACCAGTCTCTATCAGCATCAACGTCATCACAGGTCAGTCCCCTATCCCCCTACACCAGTCTCTATCAGCATCAACGTCATCACAGGTCAGTCCCCTGTCCCCCTACACCAGTCTCTATCAGCATCAACGTCATCACAGGTCAGTCCCCTGTCCCCAGTCTCTATCCTGACATCAACGTCATCACAGGTCTGTCCCCTATCCCCCTACACCAGTCTCTATCAGCATCAACGTCATCACAGGTCAGTCCCCTATCCCCCTACACCAGTCTCTATCAGCATCAACGTCATCACAGGTCAGTCCCCTATCCCCCTACACCAGTCTCTATCAGCATCAACGTCATCACAGGTCAGTCCCCTGTCCCCCTACACCAGTCTCTATCAGCATCAACGTCATCACAGGTCAGTCCCCTGTCCCCCTACACCAGTCTCTATCAGCATCAACGTCATCACAGGTCTGTCCCCTGTCCCCCTACACCAGTCTCTATCAGCATCAACGTCATCACAGGTCAGTCCCCTATCCCCCTACACCAGTCTCTATCAGCATCAACGTCATCACAGGTCAGTCCCCTTCTCCCCAGTCTGAGGTTCTGAGTGCTCTGGAGCAGGTTTTCATCAATGATCTCTCTGTACTTTGCTCCGTTCATCTTTCCCTCGATCCTGACTAGTCTCCCAGTCCCTGCCACTAAAAAACATTCCCACAGCAAGATGCTGCCACCACCATGCTTCACCGTAGCGATGGTGCCAGGTTTCCTTCAGACGTGATGCTTGGCATTCAGGCCAAAGAGTTCAATCTTGGTTTCATCAGACCAGAGAATCTTGTTTCGCTGAGGTCTGAGAAACCTTTCGATGCCTTTTTTTAGGATCCCCACACAAAACATGAAACATGGCCTAATACAGAACGTTAATGAGACAAGAACAGCTCCAGGACAGAACCACGTATATATATATATATTTTTTTTTAAATAAATAGACAGGTGTGTACATTTCCAAATAATGTCCAATCAAAAGAATTTACCACAGTTGGACTCCAATCAAGTTGTAGAAACATCTCAAGGATGATCAATGGAAACAGGATACAGCTGAACTCAATTTCGAGTCTCATAGCAAAGGGTCTGAATATTTATGTAAATAAGGTATTTCTGTTTTTATTTTTAATACATTTGCACATTTTTTTATTTAAAAACCTGTTTTTGCTTTTTCATTATGGTGTATTATGTGTATATTGATGAGGAAACAATTTAATCCATTTTAGAATAAGGCTGTAATGTAACAAAATGTGGAAAAAGTCAAAGGGGGTCTGAATACTTTTTGTGACCCCGAAGGGATCTGTTCTTGCCATGTGTAGTCTATGACACGTCGTATTTACATACTGTACGGATCATTTTACACAAGGTAGTTTTGGATGTAGTGAACTGCTTGTTCAAAGGTCAAATGTAGTCTCAGTGAATTGTATTTTGTCTTAAAGGGGTGTGTGTAGCGTAGCTTCTTCCAGTGTGAAGTTATTTGGTAGGTTGGTAAACTCCATTTCCAGAGTAGCTTCCCCCGACACGGCTCATACCAACTTATAAAACATACCTGCCTTAGATGAAGCTGTACAAATATATTTGACCAAATGTAACTGATCCTAGTAAAAAGGAAGCAGTAGGAGGGTTTGGGGTTTGGTCGTAGTTAAACCTTTTGTTTTCATTCCTTCCTTGTGATGTTTATGTTCAGGCATTCTGAAGGACTACCTACGTGAGCTGCCGTCCTCCCTTATCACCAGGACCTTGTACGAGGTGGTTTTGGAGGCCATGTCTCTGAGACCTCCTCCTTCTCGCTCCTCCCCTGGAACCTCCTCTCCTGGCAGGAGCGAGGGAGACGTACAGCGCTCTCAGAGCACCGTGGCCCTACTGCAATGTCTGCCTGAACCAGAGAGGGTGGGTACATGTCTCTCTCTCTGTCTGTCTCTCTCAGTATCTCTCTCTGTTTGTCTCTGGGTCTCTCTCTCTGTCTGTCTCTCTGCCTCTCTTTCTGCATCTCTCTGCCTGAACCAGAGAGGGTGGGTACATGTCTCTCTCAGTATCTCTCTCTGTTTGTCTCTGGGTCGCTCTCTGTCTGTCTCTCTCTGTGTCTCTCTCTGTATCTCTCTGCCTGAACCAGAGAGGGTGGGTACATGTCTCTCTGTCAGTCAGTCTGTCTCTCTCTGTGTCTCTCTCTCTCTGTCTCTCTGTCAGTCAGTCTGTCTCTCTCTCTGTCTCTCTGTCTGTCTGTCTCTCTGTCTGTCTCTCTGTCAGTCAGTCTGTCTCTCTCTCTCTCTGTCTCTCTGTCTGTCTGTCTCTCTGTCTGTCTCTCTGTCAGTCAGTCTGTCTCTCTCTCTCTCTGTCTCTCTGTCAGTCAGTCTGTCTCTCTCTCTGTCTCTCTGTCTGTCTGTCTCTCTGTCTGTCTCTCTGTCAGTCAGTCTGTCTCTCTCTCTGTCTGTCTCTCTGTATCTCTCTCTCAAATTCCTTAAGTTTGGGTCCGTCACAGTGGTCAGGTATTCTGCCGCTGTGTACTCTCTGTTTAGGGCCAAATAGCATTCTAGTTTGCTCTGTTTTTTTAATTAATTCTTTCCAATGTGTCAAGTAATTATCTTTTTGTTTTCTCATGATTTGTTTGGGTCTAATTGTTTTTGCTGTCCTGAGGCTCTGTGGGTGTGTTTGTGTTTGTGAACAGAGCCCCAGGACCAGCTTGCTTAGTGGACTCTTCTCCAGGTTCATCTCTCTGTAGGTGATGGCTTTGTTAAGGAAGGTTTGGGAATCACTTCCTTTTAGGTGGTTGTAGAATTTAACGGCTCTTTTCTGGATTTTGATAATTAGCAGGTATCGGCCTAATTCTGCTCTGCATGCATTATTTGGTGTTCTACGTTGTACACAGAGGATATTTTTGCAGAATTCTGCATGCAGAATCTCAATTTGGTGTTTGTTCCATTTTGTGAATTCTTGGTTGGTGAGCGGACCCCAGACCTCACAACCATAAAGGGCAATGGGCTCTATGACTGATTCAAGTATTTTCAGCCAGATCCTAGTTGGTAAGTTAGATTATATGTTCCTTTTGATGGCATAGAAGGCCCTTCATGCCTTGTCTCTCAGATTGTTCACAGCTTTGTGGAAGTTACCTGTGGCGCTGATGTTTAGGCCGAGGTATGTATAGTTAATGTGCTCAAGGGCAACAGTGTCTAGATGGAATTTGTATTTGTGATCCTGGCGACTGGGCCTTTTTTGGAACACCATTATTTTGGTCTTACTCAGATTTACTGTCAGGGCCCAGGTCTGACAGAATCTGTGCAGAAGATCTAGGTGCTGCTGTAGGCCCTCCTTGGTTGGTGACAGAAGGAGCAGATCATCAGCAAACAGTAGACATTTGACTTCAGATCCTAGTAGGTTGAGGCCGGGTGCTGCAGACTGTTGTAGTGCCTTGCCAATATATATATTGAAGAGGGTGGAGCTTAAGCTGCATCCCTGTCTCACCCCACGGACCTGTGGGATTAAATGTTTGTGTTGTTTGCCAATTTTTACCGCACACTTGTTGTGTACATGGATTTTATAATGTCGTATGTTTTTCCCCCAATACCAATTTCCATCAATTTGTATAGCAGACCCTCATGCCAAATTGAGTCGAAAGCTTTTTTTAAATCAACAAAACATGAAAAGACTTTGCCTTTGTTTTGGTTTGTTTGTCAATTAGGGTGTGCAGGGTGAATACATGGTCTGTTGTACGGTAATTTGTGCAGGGTGAATACGTGGTCTGACGTATGGTAATTTGTGCAGGGTGAATACGTGGTCTGACGTATGGTAATTTGTGCAGGGTGAATACGTGGTCTGACGTATGGTAATTTGTGCAGGGTGAATACGTGGTCTGACGTATGGTAATTTGTGCAGGGTGAATACGTGGTCTGACGTACGGTAATTTTTGGAGGGTGAATATTTGACATTTGCTCAGTACATTGTTTTCACTGAGGAAATGTACGAGTCTGCTGTTAATGATAATGCAGAGGATTTTCCCAAGGTTACTGTTGACGCATATCCCACGGTAGTTATTGGGGTCAAATTTGTCTCCACTTTTGTGGTTTGTGGTGATCAATCCTTGGTTCAGAGGGTTAGGTAGGGTTAGGTAGGGTTAGATAGGGTTAGGTAAGGTTAGATAGGGTTAGGTAGGGTTAGATAGGGTTAGGTAGGGTTAGATAGGGTTAGATAGGGTTAGGTAGGGTTCACAGTGTGTTAGATAGGGTTAGGTAGGGTTAGATAGGGTTAGGTAGGGTTAGATAGGGTTAGGTAGGGTTAGATAGGGTTAGGTAGGGTTAGATAGGGTTAGATAGGGTTAGGTAGGGTTCACAGTGTGTTAGATAGGGTTAGGTAGGGTTAGATAGGGTTAGGTAGGGTTAGGTAGGGTTCACAGTGTGTTAGATAGGGTTAGATAGGGTTATAAAGGGTTAGGTAGGGTTCACAGTGTGTTAGGTAGAGTTAGGTAGAGTTCGGTAGGGTTCACAGTGTGTTTGGTAGGGTTCACAGAGGGTTAGATAGGGTTAGGTAGGGTTAGATATGGTTAGGTAGGGTTAGATAGGGTTAGGTAGGTTTAGGTAGGGTTAGGTAGGGTTAAATAGGGTTCACAGTGGGTTAGGCAGGGTTAGGTAGGGTTATAGAGGGTTAGGTAGGGTTAGGTAGGGTTAGATAGGGTTAGAAAGGGTTAGGTAGGCTTAGATAGGGTTAGATAGGGTTAGGTAGGGTTAGGTAGGGTTAGATAGGGTTAGATAGAGTTCACAGGCGGTTAGATAGGGTTAGATAGGGTTAGATGGGGTTAGGTAGGGTCAGGTAGGGTTCACAGTGGGTTAGATAGGGTTAGGTAGGGTTAGATAGGGTTAGGTAGGGTTCACAGTGTGTTTGGTAGGGTTCACAGTGGGTTAGATAGGGATAGGTAGGGTTAGGTAGGGTTCACAGTGTGTTAGGTAGGGTTAGGTAGGGTTCACAGTGTGTTTGGTAGGGTTCACAGTGTGTTAGGTAGGGTTAGGTAGGGTTAGATAGGGTTAGGTAGGGTTAGGTAGGGTTAGATAGGGTTAGGTAGGGTTAGGTAGGGTTGGGTAGGGTTAGGTAGAGTTAGGTAGGGTTAGGTAGGGTTCACAGTGTGTTAGGTAGGGCTAGGAAGGGTTCACAGAGGGTTAGGTAGGGTTCACAGTGTGTTTGGTAGGGTAAGGTAGGGTTAGGTAGGGTTAGGTAGGGTTAGGTAGGGTTCGGTAGGGTTAGGTAGGGTTAGGTAGGTAGAGAGAAGTCCTCCCTGTCTAACCCTCTTCTCTCTCTCTCCAGTCCTCCCTGTCTAACCCTCTTCTCTCTCCCCTCTCTCCAGTCCTCCCTGTCTAACCCTCTTCTCTCTCCCCTCTCTCCAGTCCTCCCTGTCTAACCCTCTTCTCTCTCCCCTCTCTCCAGTCCTCCCTGTCTAACCCTCTTCTCTTTCTCTCCAGTCCTCCCTGTCTAACCCTCTTCTCTCTCTCTCCAGTCCTCCCTGTCTAACCCTCTTCTCTCTCCCCTCTCTCCAGTCCTCCCTGTCTAACCCTCTTCTCTTTCTCTCCAGTCCTCCCTGTCTAACCCTCTTCTCTTTCTCTCCAGTCCTCCCTGTCTAACCCTCTTCTCTCTCCCCTCTCTCCAGTCCTCCCTGTCCCTCCTCCAGTCCTCCCTGTCTAACCCTCTTCTCTCTCTCCTCTCCCCAGGCCACCCTCTCGCTGCTCCTGGACCATCTGAGCCTTGTTGCCTCCTACAGTGACTGTAACCGAATGAACTGTCAGAACCTGGCTGTGTGTTTCGGCCCGGTGCTCCTGACCCCCACCCAGGAGTCCTGGAGACCCACTTCACCAGGACAGGGCGGGCGCGGGGGGAGCTGTGGAAGGGGCGGACGGAGTTTTTCTCACAGCGAGGAGATCGCCAGTGCTGTGGACTTCAAGAGACACATTGAGGCCTTGCATTACCTGTTGCAGCTCTGGCCCAGTAAGTGTCTGTTGGGACAGAGTGGGCCGACATTCCCAAGGTCCGATATGACCTCACTACAACCAGAGAAATATCTTTGTTACGTCGTTTCAACCAGTCTTCCCGTTTCCTAGCGATACTGTACTATTCAGGGCCTTTGGAAAGTATTCAGACCCCTTGACTTTTTCCCACATGTTGTTACGTTACAGCCTTATTCTAAAATCTATTAAATTGTTTTTTTCCCCCTCGTCAATCTACACACAATACCCCATAATGACATCACAATACCCCATAATGACATCACAATACCCCATAATGACATCACAATACCCCATAATGACATCACAATACCCCATAATGACATCACAATACCCCATAATGACATCACAATACCCCATAATGACAAAGAAAGAAGAGTACAAATTTTTTTTTTAAAGCTAGTTTATTTAATATAAAATGGATTAAAACCTGTTGTGGATTTCCACTAGATGTTGGAACATTGCTGCTATAACAGCCTCCACTCTTCTGGGAAGGTTTTCCACTAGATGTTGGAACATTGCTGCTATAACAGCCTCCACTTTTCTGGGAAGGTTTTCCACTAGATGTTGGAACATTGCTGCTATAACAGCCTCCACTCTTCTGGGAAGGCTTTCTCTAGATGTTGGAACATTGCTGCTATAACAGCCTCCACTCTTCTGGGAAGGTTTTCCACTAGATGTTGGAACATTGCTGCTATAACAGCCTCCACTCTTCTGGGAAGGTTTTCCACTAGATGTAGGAACATTGCTGCTATAACAGCCTCCACTCTTCTGGGAAGGCTTTTCACTAGATGTTGGAACATTGCTGCTATAACAGCCTCCACTCTTCTGGGAAGGTTTTCCACTAGATGTTGGAACATTACTGCTATAACAGCCTCCACTCTTCTGGGAAGGCTTTCCACTAGATGTTGGAACATTGCTGCTATAACAGCCTCCAGTCTTCTGGGAAGGCTTTCCACTAGATGTTGGAACATTGCTGCTATAACAGCCTCCACTCTTCTGGGAAGGCTTTCCACTAGATGTTGGAACATTGCTGCTATAACAGCCTCCACTCTTCTGGGAAGGCTTTCCACTAGATGTTGGAACATTGCTGCTATAACAGCCTCCACTCTTCTGGGAAGGCTTTCCACTAGATGTTGGAACATTGCTGCTATAACAGCCTCCACTCTTCTGGGAAGGCTTTCCACTAGATGTTGGAACATTGCTGCGGGAATCAGTTTGGAACTCGGTAGTGAGTGTTGCAACCGAGGACAGATAATTTTTTACATGCTACACACTACAGCACCCGGCGGTCCCGTTCCGTGAGCTTATGTGGCCTACCACTTCGCTGCTGAGCCGTTGTTGCTCCTAGACGTTTCCACTTCACAATAACAGCACTTACAGTTGACCAGGGCAGCTCAGAAATTTGACCAACTGACTTGTTGGAAAAGTGGCACCCTGACTCTTGGGGCCTCCCGAGTGGCACAGCGGTCTAAGGCACTGCATCTCAGTGCAAGAGGTGTCACTACAGACCCTGGTTTGATTCCAGGCTGTATCACAACCTGCTGTGATTGGGAGTCCCCATAGGGCGGCACCCAATTGGCCCAGCGTCGTCCGGGTTAGAGTTTGGCCAAACTCTGGGAAGGCTTTCCACTAGATGTTGGAACATAGGGCTTCGTATGGCCGTCATTGTAAATAAGAATTTGTTCTTAACTGACAAGTTAAATAAAGGTTCAATAAAAAATAAAACATTCTCATTAAAATTGAAATGATGGAGATGTTTGTCTATGGAGATTGCATGGCTGTGTGCTCGATTTTATACACCTGTCAGCAACGGGTGTGACTGAAATAGCCGAATCCAATAATTTGAAGGGGCGTCCACATACTTTAGTATATATATATATATACAGTATATCACAAAAGTGAGTACAGCCCTCACATTTTTTGTAAATATTTGAGTATATCTTTTCATGTGACAACACTGAAGAAATTACACTTTGCTACAATGTAAAGTAGTGAGTGTACAGCTTGTATAACAGTGTGAATTTGCTGTCCCCTCAACATAAGTCAACACACAGCCATTCATGTCTAAACCGCTGGCAACAAAAGTGAGTACAGCCCTAAGTGAGAATGTTTAGAACATCATCATCTCTGGGTTTTGAAACCTTTCCTCTCTTTGCTTCTTCACTCCTTTAGTTCCTACAGACAGAGTGACAGACAACCCCGACCCTCCTACCCTCCTCCAGCCCTCCTCCAGTTCAGACGTGCCTCCTTCCCCTCCCAGCCCCATGCCCCAGAACCCCCTGCCTCGGCGCTGCCAGCGTGGCCTGTCGCTGCCTCTGCCGGGGGACGAAGTGGGCGTGGTGTCGCGACGTGGACGGGGCCGACTGGAGAGCCCGCCCTGTAACCGGTATGCTGGCGACTGGAGCGTGTGTGGGCGGGACTTCCTGTCCGGAGGCGATGCGGACTACGACGAGGTGGCAGGGAGCGACAGTGAGGAAGAGGAGGAAGAGAGGGAGGTGAAGAAGGTGGAGTGGACTCAGTACGTAGACGACTTAGTTCTGGACTTTGACGCCCCGTTTACCTGCAGACTGAGTCTCAAAGATTTTGATACGCTGATATCAGACCTGGAGAGAGAGCTGTCCAAACAGATAAACATCTGTCTCTGAGAGGGAGAGGGAGGAGAGGAGGTAGGAGGGAGGAGGGAGGAGTGAGGAGAGGAGAGGAGGAGAGGAGAGAGCTGTCCAAACAGATAAACATCTGTCTCTGAGAGGGAGAGGAAGGAGAGGAGGGAGGAGGGAGGAAAGGAGGAGAGTAGAGGAGGGAGGAGAGGAGAGTAGAGGAGGAGGGGAGAGGAGGGAGGAGAGGAGAGGAGAGAGAGCTGTCCAAACAGATAAACATCTGTCTCTGAGAGGGAGAGGGGGAGAGGAGGGAGGAGTGGAGAGGAGAGAGGAGGGAGGAGAGGAGAGAGGAGGGAGGAGAGGAGAGAGAGCTGTCCAAACAGATAAACATCTGTCTCTGAGAGGGAGAGGGAGGAGAGGAGGGAGGAGGAGGGAGGAGAGGAGGAGGGGAGAGGTGAGGAGGGAGGAGAGGAGAGGAGTGGAGAGGGGAGGGAGGAGAGGAGGGAGGAGAAGAGGAGAGGAAGGGAGGAGGAGGGGAGAGGAGAAGAGGAGGGGAGGAGAGAAGAGGGGAGAAGAGGGGGAAGGGGAGGGGGGAGGAGAAGAGGAGAGAGACGGATAGTATTATTGAAGGTCAGGAAATTCTTTATTAGGAAATTACCAAAGAAAGACGACAAGCAATGTGGTATTTGCTTCAGTAATGTTGAAGTGTATTTAACTGTTCCAATGTGTTTAAAAAGCTTCATTTCTGGTGTTTCCTCATTCCGAATGCTGGTTCTTCTACAAACAAGTGACAACATTATCGTCTTTGATCACACAAGGACACCTTATTTGTAGAGACATGGACCAGTGAAGTTCTTGACAATTCATTGTTTGTAAAATCCTAGATTCTAATGCCATGTAAGGCTGCAACGCCTGTCAGACTCTGTTATGTTGTCAGTCATGTGTATTTATTTATTTTTCCCATAGAAGTCCATTTAAGGTCTATTTTTTAGAAGGATTTGTTGATGTAATTCCAATTATTTATTCTCTAAATTCCAGTGAAGGGTGAAGGAGAGATCTTTAATAATTTTTGATAAAATAATGCATTGAAAATGTACAGTACCAGTCAAAAGTTTGGACACACCTACTCATTCAAGGGTTTTTCTTTATTTTTACTATTTTCTACATTGTAGAATAATAGTGAAGACATCAACACTATGAAATAACACATATGGAATCATGTAGTAACCAAAAAAGTGTTAAACAAATCAAACTATTTTTTATATTTGAGATTCTTCAAAGTAGCCACCCTTTGCCTTGATGACAGCTTCGCACACTCTTGGCATTCTCTCAACCAGCTTCACCTGGAATGCTTTTCCAACAGTCTTGAAGGAGTTCAAACATATGCTGATCACTTGTTGGCTGCTTTTCCTTCACTCTGCGGTCCAACTCATCCCAAACCATCTAAATTGGGTTGAGGTCGGGTGATTGTGGAGGCCAGGTCATCTGATGCAGCTCTCCATCACTCTCCTTCTTGGTCAAATAGCCCTTACACAGCCTGGAGGTGTGTTGGGTCATTGTCCTGTTGAAAAACAAATTATAGTTCCACTCAGCGCAAACCTGATGGGATGGCGTATCACTGCTGAATGCCTTGAATTCTAAACCAATTACAGACAGTGTCACCAGCAAAGCACCCCCACGCCATCACACCACCTCCTCCTCCATGCTTCACGGTGGGAACCACACATGCATCCGTTCACCTACTCTGCGTTTCACAAACACGGTTGGAACCAAAAATCTCAAATTAGGACTCCAGACCAAAGGACAGATATCCAACGGTCCAATGTCGTGTTTCTTGGCTCAAGCAAGTCTCTTCTAAATAAAGAAAAACCCTTGAATGAGTAGGTGTTCTAGAACCCTTGAATGAGTAGGTGTTCTAGAACCCTTGAATGAGTAGGTGTTCTAGAACCCTTGAATGAGTAGGTGTTCTAGAACCCTTGAATGAGTAGGTGTTCTAGAACCCTTGAATGAGTAGGTGTTCTAGAACCCTTGAATGAGTAGGTGTGTCTAAACTTTCGACCGGTACTGTATATTCAATTAAATTTGATGACATGTCAAAAAATATATCTTAGTTCAAGTATTAATATGTCTGTTAATCAGATTCCAGGTTGATCTTGAGACCTGATTGTGAATTAATGAACTGAGTTGGATTTAGACACGAGCACAAGCCTTTAAGCTGAATTACAAGACACACACACACCAACGACTCATAAAACTGTCTTTCAGCTGAATTACAAGACACCAACGACTCATAAAACTGTCTTTCAGCTGAATTACAAGACACCAACGACTCATAAAACTGTCTTTCAGCTGAATTACAAGACACCAACGACTCATAAAACTGCCTTTCAGCTGAATTACAAGACACCAACGACTCATAAAACTGCCTTTCAGCTGAATTACAAGACACCAACGACTCATAAAACTGTCTTTCAGCTGAATTACAAGACACCAACGACTCATAAAACTGTCTTGCACTTCTGTACTAAGTAACAATATCGTAATACTTGTATTATTTTGTAATAACGTGTTATGTTTTGTATTATTTTGTAATAATTTGCTGGTTACTCTGCTATGCATCGTTGCTGTAAACAGCCATGTTATTGTGATATTTCTGCGTCGGTACAATCATATTTTTTATAAGTTGTAATTTTATTGAAGCCACGGAAGGAATGCAACAGCCATATTACAGAGGAAGTTGGCTCCAAAAAAAATGTTACAACTTCCTGTTTTGTTTTTAGTATTTGTGCTGTTTATTGTATAAACAGTAATACATGGTATTGCACATCTACAATGAGCACTTACATGTTGTTGATGTCCTATGCATATCGTAACCCATGTGTTAAAACACACTATTCTTGTTACAACCGGGCAGTATCGTATGTCATACAGTGTTATCAAACCAAAAACAATAAAGCACAGTGTTATAGTTACGGATGAGTTTGAAGCTGGTCTTCTTCCCGTCCACAGGAGGAACTTGTTCTGGGTGAGGAGTTTTCCATAGCAGCTTTTACATGACCACATCTGCCTCTACAGTATCTCTTTCTCATAGAGGCCTAGTAGTAGTGGATCCATACACTAGGAGTTGTTTTATCATCATGGGGAACTGCTGCCCTCTGTAATGGATCTATCCACTAGGAGTTGTTGTATCATCATGGGGAACTGCTGCCCTCTGTAGTGGATCTGTAGTGGATCCATCCACTAGGAGTCGTTTTATCATCATGGGGAACTGCTGCCCTCTGTAGTGGATCCATACACTAGGAGTTGTTGTATCATCATGGGGAACTGCTGCCCTCTGTAGTGGATCTGTAGTGGATCCATCCACTAGGAGTTGTTGTATCATCATGGGGAACTGCTGCCCTCTGTAGTGGATCCATACACTAGGAGTTGTTGTATCATCATGGGGAACTGCTGCCCTCTGTAGTGGATCTGTAGTGGATCCATCCACTAGGAGTTGTTGTATCATCATGGGGAACTGCTGCCCTCTGTAGTGGATCCATACACTAGGAGTTGTTTTATCATCATGGGGAACTGCTGCCCTCTGTAATGGATCTATCCACTAGAAGTTGTTGTATCATCATGGGGAACTGCTGCCCTCTGTAGTGGATCTGTAGTGGATCCATCCACTAGGAGTTGTTTTATCATCATGGGGAACTGCTAAGAGGAGCTGTTCTAGTCTATCTTTTCCTTGGACTCTAAGAGGAGCTATTCTAGTCTATCTTTTCCTTGGACTCTAAGAGGAGCGTTGTTTAACAGGCCAGCAGAGCGCAGGTGTATAATACACAGGAAACAGAGGCTGTAAGTTAGAAGCTGATGCATAACACATCATTCATTAAATAAATATAAGGCTAATACTGCATTTAATTTATTTCCTGAAAGAGGTAGGCTAGGACAATTATAAATACGCCTCCTAATATCGAACGGCACCCATTTTTGCCCTTAGAACAGCCTCAAATCGTGGGGGCATAGGGGCATAGACTCTACAAGGTGTTGAAAGCGTTCCACAGGGATGCTGGCCCATGTTGACTCTACAAGGTGTGGAAAGCGTTCCACAGAGATGCTGGGCCCATGTTGACTCTACAAGGTGTTGAAGGCGTTCCACAGGGATGCTGGCCCATGTTGACTCTACAAGGTGTTGAAAGCGTTCCACAGAGATGCTGGCCCCATGTTGACTCTACAAGGTCTTGAAAGCGTTCCACAGAGATGCTGGCCCACGTTGACTCTACAAGGTGTTGAAGGCGTTCCACAGGGATGCTGGCCCATGTTGACTCTACAAGGTGTTGAAGGCGTTCCACAGGGATGCTGGCCCATGTTGACTCTACAAGGTGTTGAAAGCGTTCCACAGAGATGCTGGGCCATGTTGACTCTACAAGGTGTGGAAGGCGTTCCACAGAGATGCTGGGCCATGTTGACTCTACAAGGTGTGGAAGGCGTTCCACAGGGATGCTGGGCCCATGTTGACTCCAGGGATTCCCACAGTTGTGTCAAGATGGATGGTCAACTTTGAATGCAGCCATCTACTGTAATCAAACGTCAAGCTGTAACACAACGTAATGGGGAATACTTCCTGAAGGTTTTAAATGTCATCGGTCCCACGTCCATCGGTTCCTATTGCCCTGGTGTGATATGGTGCCATCTAGTGGTGTAGCGTGGCACACTTTGAATGCAGCCATCTACTGTAAACAAACGTCAAGCTGTAACACAACGTAACGGGGAATACTTCCTGAAGGCATAAAGGTTTAAAGGTCATCGGTCCCATGTCCATCGGTTCTTATTGCCCTGGTGTGGGCAATAATTTATCAATAACTCATATCACTTAACTAAATGCCTTAGCTTTTCTCAAACTAAGTTAAGAGATTTTCCATGGGACTACGTACCGTGCTAATTATGTGTAATTCATGGTTCATGAGAAGAGCGTTTTTCAAAGCTTTTCCATAAATTTCCAAGATCTATCCTGATGGACTTTATGGGCCTTTGATGCACATTTGTTCACCATGAAGGAAGAACCTACGTGCCAAAGTTTCAAGTCTCTAGGTCAAACAGGATGGCGAATATGAGGGTTTAAGCGAGACTGCTTCTAACAGCGTCACCTTTAGGTCAATCGGTGCTATTATTTTTGACCAAGTTACTAATGGGCTACTCAAGGACATTCAGAGACTTGTCCCGAAGCCACTCCTGCGTTGTCTTGGCTGTGTGCTTAGGGTCGTTGTCCTGTTGTAAGGTGAACCTTCACCCCAGTCTGAGGTCCTGAGAGTTCTGGAGCAGGTTTTCATCAAGGATCTCTCTGTACTTTGCTCCGTTTCATCTTTCCCTCGATCCTGACTAGTCTCCCAGTCCCTGCTGCTGAAAAACATCCCCACAGCATGATGCTGCCACCACCATGCTTCACCGTAGATGGTGCCAGGTTTCCTCCAGACGTGACGCTTTGCTTTCAGGCCAAAGAGTTCAATCTTGGTTTCATCAGACCAGAGAATCTTGTTTCTCATGGTCTGAGAGTCTTTTAGGTGCCTTTTGGCAAACTCCAAGATGGCTGTCATGTGCCTTTTACTGAGGAGTGGCTTCCGTCTGGCCACTCTACCATAAAGGCCTAATTGGTGGAAGGTTCTGTGTTCGCTTTGTCATTATAGGGTATTGTGATGTCATTATGGGGTATTGTGATGTCATTATGGGGTATTGTGATGTCATTATGGGGTATTGTGATGTCATTATGGGGTATTGTGATGTCATTATGGGGTATTGTGATGTCATTATGGGGTATTGTGTGTAGATTGCTGAGGATATTGTTTTACGTAATCCATTTTAGAATAAGGCTGTAACGTTCCAAAATGTGGGAAGAGTCAGCGGGGTCTGAATACTTTCCCGAAGGCACTGGATTCAACTCCATGGTCTCAGGAAGACAGTCAACACTAGGTGTAACCAGTAATAGACTCTCATTCTGAATGATCACACAACGGATGACAATTTCTTATTGGTCACTGTGACACACGACACCCAACTATAACTAGTAGGTACATTCTCTGCCTGGACAACTGCTGCAGGGCAGTCCAAGGACAACAAGGGACAGACAGACAGTCAGAGAGAGAGAGAGAGAGAAAGAGAGAGAGAGAGAGAGAGACAGAGAGAGAGAGAGAGAAAGAGAGAGAGACAGAGAGAGAGAGAGACAGAGAGAGAGACGGACACAGAGAGAGAGAGACAGAGAGAGAGAGACAGAGAGAGAGAGAGACAGACACAGAGAGAGAGAGACAGAGAGAGAGAGAGAGAGAGAGACAGACACAGAGAGAGAGAGAGAGAGAGAGAGACAGACACAGAGAGAGAGAGAGAGAGAGAGGGAGGACACTGACTGACTGATCAGCTTTCTGACTCCAACCCCCCCAACACATCTTCTGATCAAGCTGCAGCAGTGACTTCAGGAGAAGAAACTCACACAAAAGGTTTTTTGTTGTTGTCTTGTCTCCTGTTCACCACCTGTTGTCCTGTAGTCAGGTGTGTTGTTCTAAAGCTTCATGATGCAGAAGATGCAGAACCAGACGATGCAGACCCAGACGATGCAGAACCAGACGATGCAGAACCAGACGATGCAGAGCCAGATGATGCAGACATCTGTAGACTATAATAATGGATACACGATGCAGACATCAGTAGACTATAATAATGGATACACGATGCAGATGCAGGAACAGCAGAATAATGACTACACCATCCAGGATGATGAGTGGGACAGAGACCTGCTCCTGGACCCCGCCTGGGAGAAACAGCAGAGAAAGGTTAGAAACTTCATTACTCGTCTTGTCTGTTCATTCATATGTCCACATTGTGTAAATGTTTTACTGTCGTCAAGTGAGGCAGAGGAAGAGGAAGTCACTGAATGTCAAAACACAGCAGTAGTAGAAGGGCTGATCAACTCTACTACTGACCATGTTATGAATATTTACTCAGAGAGGGCAGAGGGCAGAGGTCAGAGGAAGTCACTGAATGTCAAAACACAGCAGTAGTAGAAGGGCTGATAAACTCTCCTATTTACCATGTTATGAATATTTATTCATAATTAATATTTAAGATATTGCACTTAAAAAAATAAAAAATACAACTTTTTAATTCTAGGCCTACAAAGTGAGGGCAGAGGGCAGAGGTCAGAGGGCAGAGGTCAGAGGAAGTATTTCCTGACAGTCAAATGAGTCAAAACAAGAACACATCCTAATGGGAAGTTTAGTTTTTTTTACATGACAGCACTATTAAAAGGCACATAAAATATAATCACTTTACTTAGAAAAACAACACCAAGTACAGTGGGAGAGACACTATGTGGGCAACGCACCAGGCAGACACGACAGCCAAGACAACAATACCTCCCAGGCAGTCAGGCAGCATAGCAATGACCTGTGCTGCCATTCCTTTCGATGCGTGTGTTTTATGAGAACTGCCGACAGATGTCTGGTAACACAGAATGTCCTCCAGGCCCGAAGCGGGAACAGAATGGATGCCACAGGCTAATTATAACTAAGGACTTATTAAGGGGTTATACAGAGTTGGCTCAGACAATGTCCTTGGTCCTCGGTTGGCACGGGATGCATTGATCAATACTAATTTGTTTTTGTTTTTTACAACATAAACCAAGTTCATGTATTTACATAATGAAATGGACTTTGTCCACTTCGTCTGCTCTAGAATTCATACCCAGACCAGGTAGCTAATAATCTGTCACTGACCTGTCAAGATATCAGGGGCAACCTACTGTTACCCCTCAATATAGAACCATGCATTAATGAGTCTCTCTACAGACGGGTTGCCTCCCACCATGTATCACTGTTCCTGGTGCTGTTGCCCTGAGGCTGGAACTACTGAGACGTACATGCATTAATAGACTATCTCATTAAACATGAAGGGCAGGGCTTCCTTCCCTGCCTATGGTCCTGCCAGACAGAGACAACAAATATAGCAGTGACCACAGGGAGCAGCTATGATAAACCCTGGAGGGGTCTTAACTATGGGGAGCAGCTATGATAAACCCTGGAGGGGTCTTAACTATGGGGAGCAGCTATGATAAACCCTGGAGGGGTCTTAACTATGGGGAGCAGCTATGATAAACCCTGGAGGGGTCTTAACTATGGGGAGCAGCTATGATAAACCCTGGAGGGGTCTTAACTATGGGGAGCAGCTATGATAAACCCTGGAGGGGTCTTAACTATGGGGAGCAGCTATGTTAAACCCTGGAGGGGTCTTAACTATGGGGAGCAGCTATATTAAACCCTGGAGGGGTCTTAACTATGGGGAGCAGCTATGATAAACCCTGGAGGGGTCTTAACTATGGGGAGCAGCTATGATAAACCCTGGAGGGGTCTTAACTATGGGGAGCAGCTATGTTAAACCCTGGAGGGGTCTTAACTATGGGGAGCAGCTATGATAAACCCTGGAGGGGTCTTAACTATGGGGAGAGCACGTCCCCATTACCAGGTCATTGTATTTCAGGATCTGGGTTCTGACAATAGAGACTTATAGTTCCGACAGACTATTTTT
>NC_092169.1:60314797-60332297 GCF_045791955.1 Oncorhynchus clarkii lewisi
GCAATCAGAGCGTGACACACAGCATTTCTCTGTCTGCCCTCCTTTAAGACTGGATCAGAGGAGAGAGAGAGAGGGAGAGAGAGGAGAGAGGAGAGAGGGAGAGAGAGAGAGGGAGAGAGGAGAGGAGAGAGGGAGAGAGAGAGGGGAGAGAGAGAGAGGGAGAGAGGGAGGGAGAGAGAGAGAGAGAGAGAGGGAGGGAGAGAGAGAGAGAGAGAGAGAGAGAGAGAGGAGAGAGGGAGAGAGAGAGGGAGAGAGAGAGAGAGAGGGGAGAGAGAGAGAGAGACAGAGGGAGAGAGAGAGACAGAGAGAGAGAGACCGAGAGAGAGAGAGGGAGAGAGGGAGAGAGAGAGAGGGAGGGAGAGAGAGAGAGAGGAAAGAGAGAGGAGAGAGGGAGAGGGAGAGAGATGAGAGAGCAGAGAGAGGGAGAGAGAGAGGGAGAGAGAGAGGGAGAGAGAGAGAGAGAGAGAGGAGAGAGAGAGAGAGGGGGAGAGAGACTGAGAGAGAGAGGGAGAGAGAGAGAAAGAGGGAGAGAGAGAAATGGGTGCACATCCAGCAGTGAAAACATGGCCACCTTAGTAATGACTTATAAGGGAACTGTAACATTATTCAGAAGGAGTTCTATTGTTGTCAGTGTGTTGCATTCTGGGAAGGTTATTTACAGCAGCTCAGCAGGAAGTCCATAAAGAATAGTTTGGTTGAACCACAGATCTGTCCTGAGGTTAAACCACCATTTTATTGTCCTTTCCATTAGATATCTGAGAGCACTAAGCACTGCTTCTTCAAATGGAACGCAATGGAAACTTTTCCCACCAAAAAAAAAGTCCCTTGGATTTGTTTCCTGGCAGGAATGGACTGGAGTGATTATTGCTTTCTTGACTGGATGGATGGAGAGAGAGAGAGGGAGAGAGAGAGCGAGGGAGAGACAGAGGGAGGGAGAGAGAGAGGGAGAGAGAGAGAGAGGGAGACAGAGAGCGAGGGAGAGACAAGAGGTAGGGAGAGAGGGAGGGAGAGGGAGGGAGAGAGAGAGACAGAGAGAGAAGGCTCTGGTCTGGTAGGCTGGCGTTTTGGAGAGAAAATAACTTAAGTTATTGGTATTTGGTCTGGCTAGGTTCAGCTCAGGCTACTTTCAGCTCAGGCTAGATTCAGCTCAGGCTAGGTTTAGCTCAGGTTAGGTTCAGCTCAGGTTAGGTTCAGCTCAGGCTAGGTTCAGCTCAGGCTAGGTTCAGCTCAGGCTAGGTTCAGCTTAGGCTAGGTTTAGCTCAGGCTAGGTTCAGCTCAGGCTAGGTTCAGCTCAGACTAGGTTTAGCTCAGGCTAGGTTTAGCTCAGGCTAGGTTCAGCTCAGGCTAGGTTCAGCTCAGGCTAGGTTCAGCTCAGGTTAGGTTTAGCTCAGGCTAGGTTCAGCTCAGGCTAGGTTCAGCTCAGGCTAGGTTCAGCTCAGGCTAGGTTCAGCTCAGGCTAGGTTCAGCTCAGGCTAGGTTTAGCTCAGGCTAGGTTCAGCTCAGGCTAGGTTCAGCTCAGGCTAGGTTTAGCTCAGGCTAGGTTTAGCTCAGGCTAGGTTCAGCTCAGGCTAGGTTCAGCTCAGGTTAGGTTCAGCTCAGGCTAGGTTCAGCTCAGGCTAGGTTCAGCTCAGGCTCGGTTCAGCTCAGGCTAGGTTCAGCTCAGGCTCGGTTCAGCTCTGGCTCGGTTCAGCTCTGGCTAGGTTCAGCTCAGGCTAGGTTCAGCGCAGGCTAGGTTCAGGTCAGGCTAGATTCAGCTCAGGCTACTCAGCCCTATTCCCTATATAGTGCACTACTTTATACTACAGCCCTATTCCCTATATAGTGCACTACTCTATACTACAGCCCTATTCCCTATATAGTACACTACTTTATACTACAGGCCTATTCCCTATATAGTGCACTACTTTATACTACAGCCCTATACAACAGCCCTATTCCCTATATAGTGCACTACTTTATACTACAGCCTTATTCCCTATATAGTACACTACTCTATACTACAGCCCTATTCCCTATATAGTACACTACTCTATACTACAGCCCTATTCCCTATGTAGTGCACTACTCTATACTACACCTCAACACAAAGCAGGGTGGAGAATGACACTAAACCTGTCTGAATGAGTGGCTTTGCAGAGGGTGGAGAATGACACTAAACCTGTCTGAATGAGTGGCTTTGCAGAGGGTGGAGAATGACTCTAAACCTGTCTGAATCAGTTGCTTGGCAGAGGGTGGAGAATGACTCTAAACCTGTCTGAATCAGTTGAAATATTGAGGGTGGAGAATGACTCTAAACCTGTCTGAATCAGTTGAAATATTGAGGGTGGAGAATGACTCTAAACCTGTCTGAATGAGTTGCTTTGCAGAGGGTGGAGAATGACACTAAACCTGTCTGAATGAGTTGCTTTGCAGAGGGTGGAGAATGACACTAAACCTGTCTGAATGAGTTGCTTGGCAGAGGGTGGAGAATGACACTAAACCTGTCTGAATGAGTTGCTTGGCAGAGGGTGGAGGTGGAGGGTGAAGTTGGGAGTAACAAAATGAAAGACTGCATGCTTTGTGTGTTTGTGTGTGTGTGTGTGTGTGTATTTTTGGGCCCTCTGATGAATAGTGAATATAAACCTGTGTGTGTGTGTGTGTGTGTGTGTGTGTGTGTGTGTGTGTGTGTGTGTGTGTGTGTGTGTGTGTGTGTGTGTGTGTGTCTCCAGCTGTGTAAGGCTTTAAGCACAGACCGGTCATTGACATCTACAGCAGGACAGCTGTTTGTTCTTCCTTGGGCTTTTCTCCCTCTCTCTCTCTCCCTCTTTATCTCTCTCCCTCTTTATCTCTCTCCCTCTCTCTCTCTCTCTCTCTCTCTCTCTCTCTCTCCTCTCTCTCTCTCTCTCTCTCTCTCTCTCTCTCTCTCTCTCTCTCCCTCTATCTCTCTCTCCCTATCTCTCCCTCTCTCTCTCTCTCTCTCTCTCTCTCTCTCTCTCTCTCTCTCTCTCTCTCTCTCTGTGTCTCTCTCTCTATTTCTCTCTCTCTCTCTCTCTCTCCCTATCTCTCTCTCTCTCCCTCTCTCCGTCCCTCTCTCTCTCTCTCCCTATCTCTCTCTCTCCCTCTCTCCGTCCCTCTCTGTCCCTCTCTCTCCATCTCTTTTCCTTTCCTTCTTTCCCCTCCTCCAGTGTGCCAGGCAGTGTTCTCCTCTGTCCTCAGTGTCCTGATAAAGTCTGATCAGCAGCAGTATGATCAGTATAATCACATTTCTTCTGATTTGACAGACACACACACACACACACACACACACACGCTCTCTCTCTTTCTCTCAGGCCCTCTGATCCCGTGTCTCAGAGAACAGGAAGTTGTCTGACTGTAGCTCCAGTGAACTGACTGTAACGCCCCACTTCCTATCTCTACTCTGTTAACCGAATGTAGCAGGCTAAAATAAACTCCTGAGTCCGGGGTCGGACAACTGGAGAACAGCCCACCTCAGGGTCCAATAGAATCAGTCCCTGTTCAGTATCAGGGTGGGTCTACTGTTCAGTATCAGGGTGGGTCTACTGTTCAGTAACAGGGTGGGTCCACTGTTCAGTATCAGGGTGGGTCTACTGTTCAGTAACAGGGTGGGTCCACTGTTCAGTATCAGGGTGGGTCCACTGTTCAGTATCAGGGTGGGTCTACTGTTCAGGGTGGGTCTACTGCTCAGGGTGGGTCTACTGTTCAGAATCAGGGTGGGTCTACTGTTCAGTATCAAGGTGGGTCTACCGTTCAGTATCAGGGTGGGTCTACTGTTCAGGGTGGGTCTACTGTTCAGTATCAGGGTGGGTCTACTGTTCAGTATCAGGGTGGGTCTACTGTTCAGGGTGGGTCTACTGTTCAGTATCAGGGTGGGTCTACTGTTCAGTATCAGGGTGGGTCTACTGTTCAGTATACGGGTGGGTCTACTGTTCAGTAACAGGGTGGGTCCACTGTTCAGGGTGGGTCTACTGTTCAGTATCAGGGTGGGTCTACTGTTCAGTATACGGGTGGGTCTACTGTTCAGTAACAGGGTGGGTCCACTGTTCAGTATCAGGGTGGGTCCACTGTTCAGTATCAGGGTGGGTCTACTGTTCAGGGTGGGTCTACTGTTCAGGGTGGGTCTACTGTTCAGAATCAGGGTGGGTCTACTGTTCAGTATCAGGGTGGGTCTACTGTTCAGGGTGGGTCTACTGTTCAGTATCAGGGTGGGTCTACTGTTCAGTATCAGGGTGGGTCTACTGTTCAGTATCAGGGTGGGTCTACCGTTCAGTATCAGGGGGTCTACTGTTCAGGGTGGGTCTACTGTTCAGTATCAGGGTGGGTCTACTGTTCAGTATCAGGGTGGGTCTACTGTTCAGTATCAGAGTGGGTCTACTGTTCAGTATCAGAGTGGGTCTACTGTTCAGGGTGGGTCTACTGTTCAGGGTGGGTCTACTGTTCAGTATCAGGGTGGGTCTACTGTTCAGTATCAGGGTGGGTCTACTGTTCAGTATCAGGGTGGGTCTACTGTTCAGTAACAGGGTGGGTCCACTGTTCAGTATCAGGGTGGGTCTACTGTTCAGTATACGGGTGGGTCTAATGTTCAGTATCAGAGTGGGTCTACTGTTCAGTATCAGAGTGGGTCTACTGTTCAGGGTGGGTCTACTGTTCAGGGTGGGTCTACTGTTCAGTATCAGGGTGGGTCTACTGTTCAGTATCAGGGTGGGTCTACTGTTCAGTATCAGGGTGGGTCTACTGTTCAGTAACAGGGTGGGTCCACTGTTCAGTATCAGGGTGGGTCTACTGTTCAGGGTGGGTCTACTGTTCAGTATCAGGGTGGGTCTACTGTTCAGTATCAGGGTGGGTCTACTGTTCAGTATCAGGGTGGGTCTACTGTTCAGTATACGGGTGGGTCTACTGTTCAGGGTTGGTCTACTGTTCAGTATCAGGGTGGGTCTACTGTTCAGGGTGGGTCTACTGTTCAGTATCAGGGTGGGTCTACTGTTCAGGGTGGGTCTACTGTTCAGTATCAGGGTGGGTCTACTGTTCAGTATCAGGGTGGGTCTACTGTTCAGGGTGGGTCTACTGTTCAGTATCAGGGTGGGTCTACTGTTCAGTATCAGGGTGGGTCTACTGTTCAGTATACGGGTGGGTCTACTGTTCAGTATCAGGGTGGGTCTACAGTTCAGTATCAGGGTGGGTCTACTGTTCAGGGTGGGTCTACTGTTCAGTATCAGGGTGGGTCTACTGTTCAGTATCAGGGTGGGTCTACTGTTCAGTATCAGGGTGGGTCTACTGTTCAGTATCAGGGTGGGTCTACTGTTCAGGGCGGGTCTACTGTTCAGTATCAGGGTGGGTCCACTGTTCAGTATCAGGGTGTATCTACTTTTCATATTTTTTAATTCCCCTCATCAATCTACACATAATACCCCATAATGACTTTGCTCCGTTCTTTCCCTCGATCCTGACTAGTCTCCCAGTCCCTGCAGCTGAAAAACATCCCCACAGCATGATGCTGCCACCACCATGCTTCACCGTAGGGATGGTGCCAGGTTTCCTCCAGACGTGACGCTTGGCATTCAGGCCAAAGAGTTCAATCTTGGTTTCATCAGACCAGAGAATCTTGTTTCTCATGGTCTGAGAGTCTTTTAGGTGCCTTTTGGCAAACTCCAAGCTGGCTGTCATGTGCCTTTTACTGAGGAGTGGTTTCCGTCTGGCCACTCTACCATAAAGGCCTGATTGGTGGAGTGCTGCAGAGATGGTTGTCCTTCTGGAAGGTTCTCCCATCTCTACAGAGGAACTCTGGAGCTCTATCAGAGTGACAATCGGGTTCTTTGTCACCTCCCTGACCAAGGCCCTGCTCAGTTTGGCCGGGTGGCCAGCTCTAGGAAATGTCTTGGTGGTTTCAAACTTCTGTGTTCTTGAGGCCACTGTGTTCTTGGGGACCTTCAATGCTGCAGACATGTTTTTGTACCCTTCCCCAGATCTGTGTCTCGACACAATCCTGTCTCGGTACTCTACAGACAATTCCTTCGACCTCATGGCTTTTTGCTCTGACATTCACTGTCAACTGTGGGACCTTATATAAACAGGTGTGTACCTTTCCAAATCATGTCCAATCAATTGAATTTACCAATCAAGTTGTAGAAACATCTCAAGGATGATCAATGGAAACAGGATGCAGCTGAACTCAATTTCGAGTCTCATAGCAAAGGGTCTGAATACTTATGTAAATAAGCTATTTCCGTTTTCGCTTTGTCATTATGGGGTATTGTGATGTCATTATGGGGTATTGTGATGTCATTATGGGGTATTGTGATGCCATTATGGTGTATTGTGATGTCATTATGGGGTATTGTGATGTCATTATGGGGTATTGGGATGACATTATGGGGTATTGTGATGTCATTATGGGGTATTGGGATGACATTATGGTGTATTGTGATGTCATTATGGGGTATTGTGATGTCATTATGGGGTATTGTGATGTCATTATGGGGTATTGTGATGTCATTATGGGGTATTGTGATGCCATTATGGGGTATTGTGTTGTCATTATGGGGTATTGTGATGTCATTATGGGGTATTGTGATGTCATTATGTGGTATTGTGATGCCATTATGGGGTATTGTGATGTCATTATGGGGTATTGTGATGTCATTATGGGGTATTGTGATGTCATTATGGGGTATTGTGATGTCATTATGGGGTATTGTGATGTCATTATGGGGTATTGTGATGTCATTATGGGATATTGTGATTGTAGATTGATGAGGGGAAAACATAAATGTAATCCAATTTAGAATAAGTCTGTAATAAGTTGTGGAAAAAGTCAAGGGGTCTGAATGCTTTCCCGAATGCTTTCCCGAATGTGTGTTTGAGTATTTGGTATCTGAATTGTGTATTTGAGTATTTTCCAGCCCAAAACAAGTACTTTTTATTTTAGTATTTTGAACAGTTATTTGTATAAATAAATAAATAAATAGTCAACCAAATTGTATTTGAAATTATTTTCAAATACTTATTTCAAATACTATTTAAAATATCTAAAGTTTAAATGCATTTGAGTTTTGAAATCTATTGAAAACTAATAGCTGAAAAGGTATTTGAACCCAGGTCTGGTCGGACACCTTCTGTCTGTTTTTAAACACGTTGGCTGGACTTTTATCGCCAGAGAAGGAGAATCGTGACGTGGGTTGAATGGGACTCGGTGGTGAATATTATATTGAGACCCTTGCCAGTCTTACTTTGTTTTTGACCCCTTCAGTATCTTGTTCCCCTGCTGTTGCTCCAGGAGATCATTGGATAGATGGGTCTGCTGGTGGTGTGATAGTACTAGTGAGGGTTGGGAGGGTAGTCTACTGTAGGTGTGATAGTACTAGTGAGGGTTGGGAGGGTAGTCTACAGTAGGTGTGATAGTACTAGTGAGGGTTGGGAGGGTAGTCTACAGTCATGGTCTACTGTAGGTGTGATAGTACTAGTGAGGGTTGGGAGGGTAGTCTACTGTAGGTGTGATAGTACTAGTGAGGGTTGGGAGGGTAGTCTACAGTCATGGTCTACAGTCGGTGTGATAGTACTAGTGAGGGTTGGGAGGGTAGTCTACTGTAGGTGTGATAGTACTAGTGAGGGTTGGGAGGGTAGTCTACTGTAGGTGTGATAGTACTAGTGAGGGTTGGGAGGGTAGTCTACTGTAGGTGTGATAGTACTAGTGAGGGTTGGGAGGGTAGTCTACAGTAGGTGTGATAGTACTAGTGAGGGTTGGGAGGGTAGTCTACTGTAGGTGTGATAGTATTAGTGAGGGTTGGGAGGGTAGTCTACAGTCATGGTCCCTCCCAACCCTCACTAATACTAACACACCTACAGTAGACCAGCAGCATAGCCACACAGCAGCATAGCCACACAGCAGCATAGCCACACAGCAGCATAGCCACACAGTAGCGTAGCCACACAGCAGCATAGCCACACAGCAGCATAGCCACACAGTAGCGTAGCCACACAGCAGCATAGCCACACAGTAGCGTAGCCACACAGTAGCGTAGCCACACAGCAGCATAGCCACACAGTAGCGTAGCCACACAGTAGCGTAGCCACACAGCAGCATAGCCCACACAGCAGCATAGCCACACAGCAGCATAGCCCACAAAGCAGCATAGCCACACAGCAGCATAGCCACACAGTAGCGTAGCCACACAGCAGCATAGCCACACAGTAGCGTAGCCACACAGCAGCATAGCCACACAGTAGCGTAGCCACACAGCAGCATAGCCACACAGCAGCGTAGCCACACAGCAGCGTAGCCACACAGCAGCATAGCCACACAGTAGCGTAGCCACACAGCAGCATAGCCACACAGCAGCGTAGCCACACAGCAGCGTAGCCACACAGTAGCGTAGCCACACAGCAGCATAGCCACACTGCAGCATAGCCACACAGCAGCATAGCCACACAGCAGCATAGCCACACAGCAGCGTAGCCACACAGCACACAGCAGCATTGCCACACAGCAGCATAGCCACACAGCAGCATAACCACACAGCAGCATAGCCACACAGCAGCATAGCCACACAGCAGCATAGCCACACAGCAGCATAACCACACAGCAGCATAGCCACACAGCAGCATAGCCACACAGCAGCGTGTAACAGGCACGGTCACTATCTTGTTTGCTCCTGCACGTGTACACACATCTCTGCTTATATTCTGGATACTTCATTAAATGCCTTTGGAAACTATTCAGACCCTATGCCTTTTTCCTCATTTTGTTACATTACAGCCTTATTATAACATTTAAAACATCCTTAGCAATCTATACACAATACCCCATAATGAGCCATGAGGTGGAAGGAATTGTCCGTGGAGCTCCGAGACAGGATTGGGGGTAGGGTACCAAAACATTTCTGCAGCATTGAAGGTCCCCAAGAACACAGTGGCCTCCATCATTCTGCAGCATTGAAGGTCCCCAAGAACACAGTGGCCTTCATCATTCTGCAGCATTGAAGGTCCCCAAGAACACAGTGGCCTCCATCATTTCTGCAGCATTGAAGGTCCCCAAGAACACAGTGGTCTCCATCATTCTGCAGCATTGAAGGTCCCCAAGAACACAGTGGCCTCCATCATTCTGCAGCATTGAAGGTCCCCAAGAACACAGTGGCCTCCATCATTTCTGCAGCATTGAAGGTCCCCAAGAACACAGTGGTCTCCATCATTCTGCAGCATTGAAGGTCCCCAAGAACACAGTGGCCTCCATCATTCTGCAGCATTGAAGGTCCCCAAGAACACAGTGGCCTCCATCATTCTGCAGCATTGAAGGTCCCCAAGAACACAGTGGCTTCATCATTCTGCAGCATTGAAGGTCCCCAAGAACACAGTGGTCTCCATCATTCTGCAGCATTGAAGGTCCCCAAGAACACAGTGGCCTCCATCATTCTGCAGCATTGAAGGTTCCCAAGAACACAGTGGCCTCCATCATTCTGCAGCATTGAAGGTCCCCAAGAACACAGTGGCCTCCATCATTCTGCAGCGTTGAAGGTCCCCAAGAACACAGTGGCCTCCATCATTCTGCAGCATTGAAGGTCCCCAAGAACACAGTGGCCTCCATCATTCTGCAGCATTGAAGGTCCCCATGAACACAGTGGCCTCCATCATTCTGCAGCATTGAAGATCCCCAAGAACACAGTGGCCTCCATCATTCTGCAGCATTGAAGGTCCCCAAGAACACAGTGGCCTCCATCATTCTTATTAAATGGAAGAAGTTTGGAAACACCAAGACTCTTCCTGGAGCTGGCCGCCCGGCCAAACTGACCAATCCGGGAAGAGAAGGTCAGTGACCAAGAACCCGATGGTCACTCTGACAGAGCTCTAGAGTTCCACTGTGGAGATGGGAGAACCTTCCAGAAGGACAAGCATCTCTGCATCCACTCCACCAGCCTTTATCTGCAGAGAAGAACGGGGAGAAGAAACGTCTTACCGAAGGAGGCTCGAGACTGTCCTACCGAAGGAGGCTCGAGACTGTCCTACCGGAGGAGGCTCGAGACTGTCCTACCGAAGGAGGCTCGCGACTGTCCTACCAAAGGAGGCTCGAGACTGTAATCGCTGCTAAAGGTGCTTCAACAAAGTACTGAGTAAAGGGTCTGAATACTTCTGTAAATGTGTGTGTAGATTGATGAGGGCAATATATATTTTTAAAGAATAAGGCTGTAACCCTGACAAAATGTGGGGAAAGGTCTGAATCGTTTCCGAAGGCACTGTATATAACGGATTAGACTGTAGATCGACACAGTGGGGTTATTCATGATTCCTGCCATGTTTTTGGACATCACCAGGCTCACACACACAAACTAGAGAGGGAGGACACAGGAAAAAGAGGAGAGAGAGAGGGAGCAGAGTACGGGAGAAGAGGAAGGAGAGGGAAGACAGCCACAGGAAAAAGGGGAGAGAGAGAGGGAGCGGAGGAGGGGAGGGGAGGAGAGGGAAGAGAGGGAAGACAGCCACAGGAAAAAGAGGAGGGAGAGATAGAGAACAGAGGAGGGGAGGAGAGGAGAGGGAAGACAGCCACAGGAAAAAGAGGAGAGAGAGAGAGCGCAGAGGAGGGGAGGAGAGTTAGGAGAGGGAAGACAGCCACAGGAAAAAGAGGAGAGAGAGAGAGGGAGCAGAGGAGGGGAGGAGAGGAAGGAGAGGAGGGAGAGGGAAGACAGCCACAGGAAAAAGAGGAGAGAGAGAGAGGGAGCAGAGGAGGGGAGGAGAGGAAGGAGAGGAGGGAGAGGGAAGACAGCCACAGGAAAAAGAGGAGAGAGAGAGAGAGAGAGCAGAGGAGGGGAGGAGAGGGAAGAGAGGGAAGACAGCCACAGGAAAAAGAGGAGAGAGAGAGAGAGAGAGCAGAGGAGGGAAGGAGAGGAGGGAGAGGGAAGACAGCCACAGGAAAAAGAGGAGAGAGAGAGACGGAGCAGAGGAGGGGAGGAGAGGAAGGAGAGGGAAGAGTAAAGGAACAGGGAGAGAGGAATCCAGATGTGCAGGATGTCAGCGAGAGAGAGGGAGAGAGATGGGACTGAGGTATGGAGAGAGAGAGAGAGATGGGACTGAGGTATGGAGAGAGAGAGAGAGAGAGAGAGAGATGGGACTGGGGTATGGAGCGAGAGAGAGAGAGAGAGAGAGAGAGAGAGATGGGACTGAGGTATGGAGAGAGAGATGGGACTGAGGTATAGAGAGAGAGAGATGGGACTGAGGTATGGAGAGAGAGAGAGAGAGAGCAAAGGAGAGAGAGAGAAAGAGCGAAGGAGAGAGAGAGAGAGATGGGACTGAGTTATGGAGAGAGAGAGAGACTTAACAAACCACTAAATAGCTAACCCCCTGAACTGTTTATGCTCTTTCGTTTTCCGACTCTTCTCTCCTCTCCTCTCTTTTTCCTCATGACTCATTGTAGACAGAAACACATTTGGAAAAAAAATTTGTTCTTGGGACCAAGTCAGTCACACAAATCAACAGTGGTAAAGGAAATGCTTACTGTCCTTCTGTGACAGCAAAGCATGTGGCTTTGAGTTGGCAGAAGCTCCACTAACTCGTTTATCCGCCATTCAGTTTAGTGGACTATTAGTTGAGTTTGTCCTTTAAAGGTCACATTTCATTAGGAACGTCTCTCGTTGCCTATCGTTTCATTAGGAACGTCTCTCGTTGCCCATCGTTTCATTAGGAACGTCTCTCTTTGCCCATCGTTTCATTAGGAACGTCTCTCGTTGCCTATCGTTTCATTAGGAACGTCTCTCGTTGCCCATCGTTTCATTAGGATTGTCTCTCGTTGCCCATAGTTTTATTAGGAACGTCTCTCGTTGCCCATCGTTTCATTAGGAACGTCTCTCGTTGCCCATCATGTCATTAGGAACGTCTCTCGTTGCCCATCGTTTCATTAGGAACGTCTCTCGTTGCCCATCGTTTCATTAGGAACGTCTCTCGTTGCCCATCGTGTCATTAGGAACGTCTCTCGTTGCCCATCGTTTCATTAGGAACGTCTCTCGTTGCCCATCGTTTCATTAGGAATGTCTCTCGTTGCCCATCGTTTCATTAGGAATGTCTCTCGTTGCCCATCGTTTCATTAGGAACGTCTCTCGTTGCCCATCGTTTCATTAGGAACGTCTCTCGTTGCCCATCGTTTCATTAGGAACGTCTCTCGTTGCCCATAGTTTCATTAGGAACGTCTCTCGTTGCCCATGGTTTCATTAGGAACGTCTCTCGTTGCCCATCATGTCATTAGGAACGTCTCTCGTTGCCCATCGTTTCATTAGGAACGTCTCTCGTTGCCCATCATGTCATTAGGAACGTCTCTCGTTGCCCATCGTTTCATTAGGAATGTCTCTCGTTGCCCATCGTTTCATTAGGAACGTCTCTCGTTGCCCATCGTTTCATTAGGAACGTCTCTCGTTGCCCATCGTGTCATTAGGAACGTCTCTCGTTGCCCATCGTTTCATTAGGAACGTCTCTCGTTGCCATCGTTTCATTAGGAACGTCTCTCGTTGCCCATCGTGTCATTAGGAACGTCTCTCGTTGCCCATCGTGTCATTAGGAACGTCTCTCGTTGCCCATCGTTTCATTAGGAACGTCTCTCGTTGCCCATCGACTGGATAATGACCATAATAGTCTTTATTGGACTGGATAATGACCATAATAGTCTTTATTGGACTGGATAATGACCATAATACAGTCTTTATTGGACTGGATAATGACCATAATACAGTCTATAATGGACTGGATAATGACCATAATACAGTCTTTATTGGACTGGATAATGACCATAATACAGTCTATATTGGACTGGATAATGACCAGAATACAGTCTTTATTGGACTGGATAATGACCCTAATAGTCTTTATTGGACTGGATAATGACCATAATACAGTCTTTATTGGACTGGATAATGACCAGAATACAGTCTTTATTGGACTGGATAATGACCATAATACAGTCTTTATTGGACTGGATAATGACCATAATAGTCTTTATTGGACTGGATAATGACCCTAATAGTCTTTATTGGACTGGATAATGACCCTAATAGTCTTTATTGGACTGGATAATGACCCTAATAGTCTTTATTGGACTGGATAATGACCAGAATACAGTCTTTATTGGACTGGATAATGACCATAATACGGTCTTTATTTGACTTGATAATGACCATAATACAGTCTTTATTGGACTGGATAATGACCAGAATACAGTCTTTATTGGACTGGAAAATGACCAGAATGCAGTCTTTATTGGACTGGATAATTTTTTTTTTTTTTTTTTTTTTTTTTTTTTTTTTTTTACCTTTATTTAACCAGGCAAGTCAGTTAAGAACAAATTCTTATTTTCAATGACGGCCTGGGAACAGTGGGTTAACTGCCTGTTCAGGGATGACCCGAATAGTATTTATTGGACTGGATAATGACCCTAATAGTCTTTATTGGACTGGATAATGACCAGAATACAGTCTTTATTGGACTGGATAATGACCATAATAGTCTTTATTGGACTGGATAATGACCATAATACAGTCTATATTGGACTGGATAATGACAATAATAGTCTTTATTGGACTGGATAATGACCATAATAGTCTTTATTGGACTGGATAATGACCAGAATACAGTCTTTATTGGACTGGATAATGACCCGAATAGTATTTATTGGACTGGATAATGACCATAATAGTATTTATTGGACTGGATAATGACCATAATAGTCTTTATTGGACTGGATAATGACCATAATACAGTCTTTATTGGACTGGATAATAACCATAATACAGTCTTTATTGGACTGGATAATGACCATAATACAGTCTTTATTGGACTGGATAATGACCCTAATAGTCTTTATTGGACTGGATAATGACCATAATACAGTCTTTATTGGACTGGATAATGACCATAATAGTCTTTATTGGACTGGATAATGACCATAATACAGTCTTTATTGGACTGGATAATGACCATAATACAGTCTTTATTGGACTGGATAATGACCATAATACAGTCTTTATTGGACTGGATAATGACCATAATACAGTCTTTATTGGACTGGATAATGACCATAATACAGTCTTTATTGGACTGGATAATGACCAGAATACAGTCTTTATTGGACTGGATAATGACCATAATACAGTCTTTATTGGACTGGATAATGACCATAATACAGTCTTTATTGGACTGGATAATGACCATAATACGGTCTATATTGGACTGGATAATGACCCTAATACAGTCTTTATTGGACTGGATAATGACCATAATACGGTCTATATTGGACTGGATAATGACCATAATAGTCTTTATTGGACTGGATAATGACCATAATACAGTCTTTATTGGACTGGATAATTACCATAATACAGACCATAATAGTTGTGTTGTTTCCCTCCAGACATCCAGCGGAAGAGTGGTGTCATCCAAAGCGCTTCCTCCTCATCGTTGTCAACGGTAACGACAGCGGAGTCCGAACCCCCGACCCCGCCAACGGAGGACAGCACCACCACCCCACGCACCCAGATAACAGTGGCCAAGAAACAGCAGTGGGCCAAACTGGCCTCCACACCAGGCACAGAGGGCTCTCACAGCCTGCTCTACGGGGCTTGTGACTCGGATAGCAGCTCAGGAAAGGCCCAGGTCTCAACCTCCAAACAGGCCTGGAGCCAGAAGACGTTAGTGGAGGCCGGGCTGGACAGGAGGAGGTGTGATGATTTAGACTGGGAGCATCAGGGACAATGTAGCACCTCCTTCTGTGAGCCTCCTCCCCCTGTCCACACCGCAGTCCCAGAGTTCACCAACCCTATAGGAGGTTACGCTGAGATCTGTGTCTCCTCCTGTATGGTGAAGTCCTCGGGGTCAGGGGCCTATCTCCAGACCCTGGACAGGAGCAGCCGAGCCTGGGTACTGTCCACAGGAAAGAGCCAGGCTGCCGACGAGTCCTACTCGCGTCTAGGCCTCCCACCCAACTGCTTCGCTGAGCTGAGGCAACGCACAGAAGGGGACAACAACATTTGGTACAACCCTATTCCAGAGGAGGAGGACGTGTTGCGTGGCATCGGAGGTTTAGGACGTTTAAGAGGAGGTGGAGGAGAAGGAGGAGGAGGAGGAGGAGGAGGAGGAGGAGGAGGGGGAGGAGGTGGAGGAGGAGGAGGAGGTGGAGTTAGGTTAGACAGTGAGAACCCCTGGAGGAGGAGGGAGACAGAGGGGCTGTCAGAGACGTCGAGGGATCCCCAGATGAGGAGCCAGCGGCGGGCAGGGATGGTGGTGAGCCCTGGCACCGGTGGAGGAGGAGGGGCCTCCCGTTTAGAGCGTCATGCCACCCAGAACCAGTGCCCTTCAGGTGGCTCCAGCCCAGACAGCGCCCATCAGACCAAAGCCATCACATTAGACAGCTCAGCCTGCAGTAGGAGAGACAGAGACGGAGACAGCCCAGGTAAGTACATACAAGCTACTGTAGCCACATGATTCATATGATACAGGTACTGTAGTCACCTACAGATAACTACTGTAGTCACCTACAGATAACTACTGTAGTCACCTACAGATAACTACTGTAGTCACCTACAGATAACTACTGTAGCTACATGAAGGTACTTTAGTCACCTACAGATAACTACTGTAGTCACCTACAGATAACTACTGTAGTCACCTACAGATAACTACTGTAGTCACCATTAGATAACTACTGTAGTCACCTACAGATAACTACTGTAGTCACCTACAGATAACTACTGTAGTCACCTACAGATAACTACTGTAGTCACCATTAGATAACTACTGTAGTCACCTACAGATAACTACTGTAGTCACCTACAGATAACTACTGTAGTCACCTACAGATAACTACTGTAGCTACATGAAGGTAGTGTAGTCACCTACAGATAACTACTGTAGCTACATGAAGGTAGTGTAGTCACCTACAGATAACTACTGTAGTCACCTAAAGATTAATACTGTTGATATATGACATCTTTCTCCTCTCTTCTCTCCTTCTCTCTCCTCTCTCCATCCCTCTCCTCTCCCCTCCTCTCTCCATCCCTCTCCTCTCTCCATTCCCCTGCTCTCTCCATTCCCCTCCTCTCTCCATTCCCCTGCTCTCTCCATTCCCCTCCTCTCTCCATTCCCCTCCTCTCTCCATTCCCCTCCTCTCTCCATTCCCCTGCTCTCTCCATTCCCCTCCTCTCTCCATCATCTCTCCTCTCTCCATTCCCCTCCTCTCTCCATTCCCCTCCTCTCTCATTCTCTCTCCTCTCTCCATCCCTCTCCTCTCTCCATCCCTCTCCTCTCTCCTTCTCTCTCCTCTCTCCTTCTCTCTCCTCTCTCCATCCCTCTCTTCCCTCCATCCCTCTCCCCCCTCCATCCCTCTCCCCCCTCCACCCCTCTCCTCTCTCCATCATCTCTCCCCCCTCCACCCCTTTCCCCCCTCCACCCCTCTCCTCTCTCCATCATCTCTCCCCCCTCCACCCCTCTCCTCTCTCCATCCCTCTCCTCTCTCCATCATCTCTCCTCTCTCCATTCATATCCACTCTCCATCATCTCTCCTCTCTCCATCATCTCTCCTCTCTCCACCCCTCTCCTCTCTCTATCATCTCTCCTCTCTCCATCATCTCTCCTCTCTCCATCATCTCTTCCTCTCTCCATCATCTCTCCTCTCTCCATCATCTCTCCACTCTCTATCATCTCTCCACTCTCTATCATCTCTCCTCTCTCCATCATCTCTCCACTCTCTATCATATCTCCACTCTCTATCATCTCTCCTCTCTCCATCATCTCTCCACTCTCTATCATCTCTCCTCTCTCCATCCATCTCAGATGTAATTCAACAGATCCAGAGTGAGGAACTGCAGTCTTTCGGGGTTGCAGGTGGAGAAGTGGGTGTTTCCAGCTCCGGAGGAGGTGTGTCAGTCCCCTCAGACAGCCCCGGGGCCCAGAAGAAAGGGGGCGTGGCCAGCAGCATGATGGACAGGATCAAATCCCCAGGAATGGTCCGGAAATCCCTTTCCATGAAGATGAAGAAACTCCCCGAACTCCGCCGTAAACTCAGCCTGCGCTCCTCGCGCTCCCATCGCCACGGGAAGGAGGGGACGGGCCGAGGAGGAGGGGACGGAGGTGGAGAGGGGACATCACCCCCAGACATCCGTAAGGAGCAGTCCAACGAGGTGATCAGCAGGTACCACCTGGACACTTCGGCCCCGGCGAGACCACAACGACGCTCCTCCAGGGGACGTTCCTCTGCCGCCAGTAAGGGGGGCTACCTGAGCGACGGAGACTCACCTGAGCTGCTGCCCAAACAGGGTGGACCAGGGGGACCCTCCTCGGCCCACAACCCCCCTCTTCCACCACCCCGCTCCACCCACCACTCCAGCCAGGAGGGAGTGACCATGACCTCTGACCTGAGCTCGTTCAGAGTCTACAACTTGTCGGACCAGCCACGGTGCGCCCAGCGCGTCTCCGGCCTGCTTACGGTGCATCTCGTTGGTGTGGAGAAACTGCTGAGGGCCCCTAAACAGGACACCAGTAA
>NC_092169.1:60334797-60369797 GCF_045791955.1 Oncorhynchus clarkii lewisi
GCTATCTCTTGTGTCCCTCTCCTTCCCCTTCTGCTATCTCTTCTGTTCCTCTCCTTCCCCTTCTGCTATCTCTTCTGACCCTCTCCTTCCCCTTCTGCTATCTCTTGTGTCCCTCTCCTTCCCCTTCTGCTATCTCTTCTGTCCCTCTCCTTCCCCTCCTGCTGTCCCTCTCCTTCCCCTTCTGCTATCTCTTGTGTCCCTCTCCTTCCCCTTCTGCTATCTCTTGTGTCCCTCTCCTTCCCCTTCTGCTGTCCCTCTCCTTCCCCTTCTGCTATCTCTTGTGTTCCTCTCCTTCCCCTTCTGCTATCTCTTGTGTCCCTCTCCTTCCCCAGCCTCTCGGTCTCAGCAGATATGCGTTAGATTAGAGCCCAGGGGTCTACTGTACGTGAAGCTGACCCTGCTGGAGCAGTGGGAGCCCCCAGACCCCCGACCCTGCCACCTCAACCCCCCCATGGTGTTTGGAGTGGAGCTGCGCCACCTGGTGGACAAGGAGAACACCGCTGCCCCCGTTCCTCTGCTCATACAGAAGAGTGTGGCTGAGATCCAGAAGAGAGGACTGAGGGTTAGTTAATTTACAGCACACTGTTTCATACACAGGACAACAACCCCCACCTCATTTACACTGTTTCCTACACAGGACAACAACCCCCACCTCATTTACACTGTTTCCTACACAGGACAACAACCTCACCTGTCTGTCTGTCTGTCTGTCTGTCTGTCTGCCTGCCTGCCTGCCTGTCTGCCTGTCTGTCTGTCTGTCTGTCTGTCTGTCTGTCTGTCTGTCTGTCTGTCTGTCTGTAGGTAATACTCTGGTCTGTCTGTCTGTCTGTAGGTAATACTCTGGTCTGTCTGTCTGTCTGTAGGTAATACTCTGGTCTGTCTGTCTGTCTGTAGGTAATACTCTGGTCTGTCTGTCTGTCTGTCTGTCTGTCTGTCTGTCTGTCTGTAGGTAATACTCTGGTCTGTCTGTCTGTCTGCCTGCCTGCCTGTCTGTAGGTAATACTCTGGTCTGTCTGTCTGTCTGTCTGCAGGTGGTGGGTCTGTACCGTCTGTGTGGTTCAGCTGCAGTGAAGAAGGAACTGAGAGACGCGTTTGAGAGGGACAGTGCTGCTGTCAGCCTGAATGAAGAGGTTTATCCTGACATCAACGTCATCACAGGTCAGTCCCCTGTCCCCAGTCTCTATCCTGACCTCAACGTCATCACAGGTCTGTCCCCTGTCCCCCTACACCAGTCTCTATCCTGACCTCAACGTCATCACAGTCCCCTGTCCCCAGTCTCTATCCTGACCTCAACGTCATCACAGTCCCCTGTCCCCAGTCTCTATCCTGACCTCAACGTCATCACAGGTCAGTCCCCTGTCCCCAGTCTCTATCCTGACCTCAACGTCATCACAGTCCCCTGTCCCCCTACACCAGTCTCTATCCTGACATCAACGTCATCACAGGTCTGTCCCCTGTCCCCCTACACCAGTCTCTATCAGCATCAACGTCATCACAGGTCAGTCCCCTGTCCCCAGTCTCTATCCTGACATCAACGTCATCACAGGTCTGTCCCCTATCCCCCTACACCAGTCTCTATTCTGACCTCAACGTCATCACAGGTCAGTCCCCTATCCCCCTACACCAGTCTCTATTCTGACATCAACGTCATCACAGGTCTGTCCCCTATCCCCCTACACCGGTCTCTATCCTGACATCAACGTCATCACAGGTCTGTCCCCTGTCCCCCTACACCAGTCTCTATTCTGACCTCAACGTCATCACAGGTCAGTCCCCTATCCCCCTACACCAGTCTCTATTCTGACATCAACGTCATCACAGGTCAGTCCCCTGTCCCCAGTCTCTATCCTGACCTCAACGTCATCACAGTCCCCTGTCCCCCTACACCAGTCTCTATCCTGACATCAACGTCATCACAGGTCTGTCCCCTGTCCCCCTACACCAGTCTCTATCAGCATCAACGTCATCACAGGTCAGTCCCCTGTCCCCAGTCTCTATCCTGACATCAACGTCATCACAGGTCTGTCCCCTATCCCCCTACACCAGTCTCTATTCTGACATCAACGTCATCACAGGTCTGTCCCCTATCCCCCTACACCGGTCTCTATCCTGACATCAACGTCATCACAGGTCAGTCCCCTGTCCCCCTACACCAGTCTCTATCAGCATCAACGTCATCACAGGTCAGTCCCCTATCCCCCTACACCAGTCTCTATCAGCATCAACGTCATCACAGGTCAGTCCCCTATCCCCCTACACCAGTCTCTATCAGCATCAACGTCATCACAGGTCAGTCCCCTGTCCCCCTACACCAGTCTCTATCAGCATCAACGTCATCACAGGTTAGTCCCCTGTCCCCCTACACCAGTCTCTATCAGCATCAACGTCATCACAGGTCAGTCCCCTGTCCCCCTACACCAGTCTCTATCAGCATCAACGTCATCACAGGTCAGTCCCCTGTCACCCTACACCAGTCTCTATCCTGACATCAACGTCATCACAGGTCAGTCCCCTGTCCCCCTACACCAGTCTCTATCAGCATCAACGTCATCACAGGTCAGTCCCCTGTCCCCCTACACCAGTCTCTATCAGCATCAACGTCATCACAGGTCAGTCCCCTATCCCCCTACACCAGTCTCTATCCTGACATCAACGTCATCACAGTCCCCTATCCCCCTACACCAGTCTCTATCCTGACATCAACGTCATCACAGGTCAGTCCCCTATCCCCCTACACCAGTCTCTATCCTGACATCAACGTCATCACAGTCCCCTATCCCCCTACACCAGTCTCTATCAGCATCAACGTCATCACAGGTCTGTCCCCTATCCCCCTACACCAGTCTCTATCAGCATCAACGTCATCACAGGTCAGTCCCCTATCCCCCTACACCAGTCTCTATCCTGACATCAACGTCATCACAGGTCAGTCCCCTGTCCCCTATCCCCCTACACCAGTCTCTATCAGCATCAACGTCATCACAGGTCAGTCCCCTGTCCCCCTACACCAGTCTCTATCAACATCAACGTCATCACAGTCCCCTGTCCCCTATCCCCCTACACCAGTCTCTATCCTGACATCAACGTCATCACAGGTCAGTCCCCTATCCCCCTACACCAGTCTCTATCAGCATCAACGTCATCACAGTCCCCTGTCCCCTATCCCCCTACACCAGTCTCTATCCTGACATCAACGTCATCACAGGTCAGTCCCCTATCCCCCTACACCAGTCTCTATCAGCATCAACGTCATCACAGGTCAGTCCCCTGTCCCCCTACACCAGTCTCTATCCTGACATCAACGTCATCACAGGTCAGTCCCCTGTCCCCCTACACCAGTCTCTATCAGCATCAACGTCATCACAGGTCTGTCCCCTATCCCCCTACACCGGTCTCTATCAGCATCAACGTCATCACAGGTCAGTCCCCTATCCCCCTACACCAGTCTCTATCAGCATCAACGTCATCACAGGTCAGTCCCCTGTCCCCCTACACCAGTCTCTATCCTGACATCAACAACATCACAGTCCCCTATCCCCCTACACCAGTCTCTATCAGCATCAACGTCATCACAGGTCAGTCCCCTATCCCCCTACACCAGTCTCTATCAGCATCAACGTCATCACAGGTCAGTCCCCTGTCCCCCTACACCAGTCTCTATCAGCATCAACGTCATCACAGGTCAGTCCCCTATCCCCCTACACCAGTCTCTATCCTGACATCAACGTCATCACAGGTCAGTCCCCTATCCCCCTACACCAGTCTCTATCCTGACATCAACGTCATCACAGGTCAGTACCCTGTCCCCCTACACCAGTCTCTATCAGCATCAACGTCATCACAGGTCAGTCCCCTGTCCCCCTACACCAGTCTCTATCAGCATCAACGTCATCACAGGTCAGTCCCCTATCCCCCTACACCAGTCTCTATCCTGACATCAACAACATCACAGTCCCCTATCCCCCTACACCAGTCTCTATCAGCATCAACGTCATCACAGGTCAGTCCCCTATCCCCCTACACCAGTCTCTATCAGCATCAACGTCATCACAGGTCAGTCCCCTGTCCCCCTACACCAGTCTCTATCAGCATCAACGTCATCACAGGTCAGTCCCCTGTCCCCCTACACCAGTCTCTATCAGCATCAACGTCATCACAGGTCAGTCCCCTATCCCCCTACACCAGTCTCTATCAGCATCAACGTCATCACAGGTCAGTCCCCTATCCCCTTACACCAGTCTCTATCAGCATCAACGTCATCACAGGTCAGTCCCCTATCCCCCTACACCAGTCTCTATCAGCATCAACGTCATCACAGGTCAGTCCCCTGTCCCCCTACACCAGTCTCTATCAGCATCAACGTCATCACAGGTCAGTCCCCTGTCCCCAGTCTCTATCCTGACATCAACGTCATCACAGGTCTGTCCCCTATCCCCCTACACCAGTCTCTATCAGCATCAACGTCATCACAGGTCAGTCCCCTATCCCCCTACACCAGTCTCTATCAGCATCAACGTCATCACAGGTCAGTCCCCTATCCCCCTACACCAGTCTCTATCAGCATCAACGTCATCACAGGTCAGTCCCCTGTCCCCCTACACCAGTCTCTATCAGCATCAACGTCATCACAGGTCAGTCCCCTGTCCCCCTACACCAGTCTCTATCAGCATCAACGTCATCACAGGTCTGTCCCCTGTCCCCCTACACCAGTCTCTATCAGCATCAACGTCATCACAGGTCAGTCCCCTATCCCCCTACACCAGTCTCTATCAGCATCAACGTCATCACAGGTCAGTCCCCTTCTCCCCAGTCTGAGGTTCTGAGTGCTCTGGAGCAGGTTTTCATCAATGATCTCTCTGTACTTTGCTCCGTTCATCTTTCCCTCGATCCTGACTAGTCTCCCAGTCCCTGCCACTAAAAAACATTCCCACAGCAAGATGCTGCCACCACCATGCTTCACCGTAGCGATGGTGCCAGGTTTCCTTCAGACGTGATGCTTGGCATTCAGGCCAAAGAGTTCAATCTTGGTTTCATCAGACCAGAGAATCTTGTTTCGCTGAGGTCTGAGAAACCTTTCGATGCCTTTTTTTAGGATCCCCACACAAAACATGAAACATGGCCTAATACAGAACGTTAATGAGACAAGAACAGCTCCAGGACAGAACCACGTATATATATATATATTTTTTTTTAAATAAATAGACAGGTGTGTACATTTCCAAATAATGTCCAATCAAAAGAATTTACCACAGTTGGACTCCAATCAAGTTGTAGAAACATCTCAAGGATGATCAATGGAAACAGGATACAGCTGAACTCAATTTCGAGTCTCATAGCAAAGGGTCTGAATATTTATGTAAATAAGGTATTTCTGTTTTTATTTTTAATACATTTGCACATTTTTTTATTTAAAAACCTGTTTTTGCTTTTTCATTATGGTGTATTATGTGTATATTGATGAGGAAACAATTTAATCCATTTTAGAATAAGGCTGTAATGTAACAAAATGTGGAAAAAGTCAAAGGGGGTCTGAATACTTTTTGTGACCCCGAAGGGATCTGTTCTTGCCATGTGTAGTCTATGACACGTCGTATTTACATACTGTACGGATCATTTTACACAAGGTAGTTTTGGATGTAGTGAACTGCTTGTTCAAAGGTCAAATGTAGTCTCAGTGAATTGTATTTTGTCTTAAAGGGGTGTGTGTAGCGTAGCTTCTTCCAGTGTGAAGTTATTTGGTAGGTTGGTAAACTCCATTTCCAGAGTAGCTTCCCCCGACACGGCTCATACCAACTTATAAAACATACCTGCCTTAGATGAAGCTGTACAAATATATTTGACCAAATGTAACTGATCCTAGTAAAAAGGAAGCAGTAGGAGGGTTTGGGGTTTGGTCGTAGTTAAACCTTTTGTTTTCATTCCTTCCTTGTGATGTTTATGTTCAGGCATTCTGAAGGACTACCTACGTGAGCTGCCGTCCTCCCTTATCACCAGGACCTTGTACGAGGTGGTTTTGGAGGCCATGTCTCTGAGACCTCCTCCTTCTCGCTCCTCCCCTGGAACCTCCTCTCCTGGCAGGAGCGAGGGAGACGTACAGCGCTCTCAGAGCACCGTGGCCCTACTGCAATGTCTGCCTGAACCAGAGAGGGTGGGTACATGTCTCTCTCTCTGTCTGTCTCTCTCAGTATCTCTCTCTGTTTGTCTCTGGGTCTCTCTCTCTGTCTGTCTCTCTGCCTCTCTTTCTGCATCTCTCTGCCTGAACCAGAGAGGGTGGGTACATGTCTCTCTCAGTATCTCTCTCTGTTTGTCTCTGGGTCGCTCTCTGTCTGTCTCTCTCTGTGTCTCTCTCTGTATCTCTCTGCCTGAACCAGAGAGGGTGGGTACATGTCTCTCTGTCAGTCAGTCTGTCTCTCTCTGTGTCTCTCTCTCTCTGTCTCTCTGTCAGTCAGTCTGTCTCTCTCTCTGTCTCTCTGTCTGTCTGTCTCTCTGTCTGTCTCTCTGTCAGTCAGTCTGTCTCTCTCTCTCTCTGTCTCTCTGTCTGTCTGTCTCTCTGTCTGTCTCTCTGTCAGTCAGTCTGTCTCTCTCTCTCTCTGTCTCTCTGTCAGTCAGTCTGTCTCTCTCTCTGTCTCTCTGTCTGTCTGTCTCTCTGTCTGTCTCTCTGTCAGTCAGTCTGTCTCTCTCTCTGTCTGTCTCTCTGTATCTCTCTCTCAAATTCCTTAAGTTTGGGTCCGTCACAGTGGTCAGGTATTCTGCCGCTGTGTACTCTCTGTTTAGGGCCAAATAGCATTCTAGTTTGCTCTGTTTTTTTAATTAATTCTTTCCAATGTGTCAAGTAATTATCTTTTTGTTTTCTCATGATTTGTTTGGGTCTAATTGTTTTTGCTGTCCTGAGGCTCTGTGGGTGTGTTTGTGTTTGTGAACAGAGCCCCAGGACCAGCTTGCTTAGTGGACTCTTCTCCAGGTTCATCTCTCTGTAGGTGATGGCTTTGTTAAGGAAGGTTTGGGAATCACTTCCTTTTAGGTGGTTGTAGAATTTAACGGCTCTTTTCTGGATTTTGATAATTAGCAGGTATCGGCCTAATTCTGCTCTGCATGCATTATTTGGTGTTCTACGTTGTACACAGAGGATATTTTTGCAGAATTCTGCATGCAGAATCTCAATTTGGTGTTTGTTCCATTTTGTGAATTCTTGGTTGGTGAGCGGACCCCAGACCTCACAACCATAAAGGGCAATGGGCTCTATGACTGATTCAAGTATTTTCAGCCAGATCCTAGTTGGTAAGTTAGATTATATGTTCCTTTTGATGGCATAGAAGGCCCTTCATGCCTTGTCTCTCAGATTGTTCACAGCTTTGTGGAAGTTACCTGTGGCGCTGATGTTTAGGCCGAGGTATGTATAGTTAATGTGCTCAAGGGCAACAGTGTCTAGATGGAATTTGTATTTGTGATCCTGGCGACTGGGCCTTTTTTGGAACACCATTATTTTGGTCTTACTCAGATTTACTGTCAGGGCCCAGGTCTGACAGAATCTGTGCAGAAGATCTAGGTGCTGCTGTAGGCCCTCCTTGGTTGGTGACAGAAGGAGCAGATCATCAGCAAACAGTAGACATTTGACTTCAGATCCTAGTAGGTTGAGGCCGGGTGCTGCAGACTGTTGTAGTGCCTTGCCAATATATATATTGAAGAGGGTGGAGCTTAAGCTGCATCCCTGTCTCACCCCACGGACCTGTGGGATTAAATGTTTGTGTTGTTTGCCAATTTTTACCGCACACTTGTTGTGTACATGGATTTTATAATGTCGTATGTTTTTCCCCCAATACCAATTTCCATCAATTTGTATAGCAGACCCTCATGCCAAATTGAGTCGAAAGCTTTTTTTAAATCAACAAAACATGAAAAGACTTTGCCTTTGTTTTGGTTTGTTTGTCAATTAGGGTGTGCAGGGTGAATACATGGTCTGTTGTACGGTAATTTGTGCAGGGTGAATACGTGGTCTGACGTATGGTAATTTGTGCAGGGTGAATACGTGGTCTGACGTATGGTAATTTGTGCAGGGTGAATACGTGGTCTGACGTATGGTAATTTGTGCAGGGTGAATACGTGGTCTGACGTATGGTAATTTGTGCAGGGTGAATACGTGGTCTGACGTACGGTAATTTTTGGAGGGTGAATATTTGACATTTGCTCAGTACATTGTTTTCACTGAGGAAATGTACGAGTCTGCTGTTAATGATAATGCAGAGGATTTTCCCAAGGTTACTGTTGACGCATATCCCACGGTAGTTATTGGGGTCAAATTTGTCTCCACTTTTGTGGTTTGTGGTGATCAATCCTTGGTTCAGAGGGTTAGGTAGGGTTAGGTAGGGTTAGATAGGGTTAGGTAAGGTTAGATAGGGTTAGGTAGGGTTAGATAGGGTTAGGTAGGGTTAGATAGGGTTAGATAGGGTTAGGTAGGGTTCACAGTGTGTTAGATAGGGTTAGGTAGGGTTAGATAGGGTTAGGTAGGGTTAGATAGGGTTAGGTAGGGTTAGATAGGGTTAGGTAGGGTTAGATAGGGTTAGATAGGGTTAGGTAGGGTTCACAGTGTGTTAGATAGGGTTAGGTAGGGTTAGATAGGGTTAGGTAGGGTTAGGTAGGGTTCACAGTGTGTTAGATAGGGTTAGATAGGGTTATAAAGGGTTAGGTAGGGTTCACAGTGTGTTAGGTAGAGTTAGGTAGAGTTCGGTAGGGTTCACAGTGTGTTTGGTAGGGTTCACAGAGGGTTAGATAGGGTTAGGTAGGGTTAGATATGGTTAGGTAGGGTTAGATAGGGTTAGGTAGGTTTAGGTAGGGTTAGGTAGGGTTAAATAGGGTTCACAGTGGGTTAGGCAGGGTTAGGTAGGGTTATAGAGGGTTAGGTAGGGTTAGGTAGGGTTAGATAGGGTTAGAAAGGGTTAGGTAGGCTTAGATAGGGTTAGATAGGGTTAGGTAGGGTTAGGTAGGGTTAGATAGGGTTAGATAGAGTTCACAGGCGGTTAGATAGGGTTAGATAGGGTTAGATGGGGTTAGGTAGGGTCAGGTAGGGTTCACAGTGGGTTAGATAGGGTTAGGTAGGGTTAGATAGGGTTAGGTAGGGTTCACAGTGTGTTTGGTAGGGTTCACAGTGGGTTAGATAGGGATAGGTAGGGTTAGGTAGGGTTCACAGTGTGTTAGGTAGGGTTAGGTAGGGTTCACAGTGTGTTTGGTAGGGTTCACAGTGTGTTAGGTAGGGTTAGGTAGGGTTAGATAGGGTTAGGTAGGGTTAGGTAGGGTTAGATAGGGTTAGGTAGGGTTAGGTAGGGTTGGGTAGGGTTAGGTAGAGTTAGGTAGGGTTAGGTAGGGTTCACAGTGTGTTAGGTAGGGCTAGGAAGGGTTCACAGAGGGTTAGGTAGGGTTCACAGTGTGTTTGGTAGGGTAAGGTAGGGTTAGGTAGGGTTAGGTAGGGTTAGGTAGGGTTCGGTAGGGTTAGGTAGGGTTAGGTAGGTAGAGAGAAGTCCTCCCTGTCTAACCCTCTTCTCTCTCTCTCCAGTCCTCCCTGTCTAACCCTCTTCTCTCTCCCCTCTCTCCAGTCCTCCCTGTCTAACCCTCTTCTCTCTCCCCTCTCTCCAGTCCTCCCTGTCTAACCCTCTTCTCTCTCCCCTCTCTCCAGTCCTCCCTGTCTAACCCTCTTCTCTTTCTCTCCAGTCCTCCCTGTCTAACCCTCTTCTCTCTCTCTCCAGTCCTCCCTGTCTAACCCTCTTCTCTCTCCCCTCTCTCCAGTCCTCCCTGTCTAACCCTCTTCTCTTTCTCTCCAGTCCTCCCTGTCTAACCCTCTTCTCTTTCTCTCCAGTCCTCCCTGTCTAACCCTCTTCTCTCTCCCCTCTCTCCAGTCCTCCCTGTCCCTCCTCCAGTCCTCCCTGTCTAACCCTCTTCTCTCTCTCCTCTCCCCAGGCCACCCTCTCGCTGCTCCTGGACCATCTGAGCCTTGTTGCCTCCTACAGTGACTGTAACCGAATGAACTGTCAGAACCTGGCTGTGTGTTTCGGCCCGGTGCTCCTGACCCCCACCCAGGAGTCCTGGAGACCCACTTCACCAGGACAGGGCGGGCGCGGGGGGAGCTGTGGAAGGGGCGGACGGAGTTTTTCTCACAGCGAGGAGATCGCCAGTGCTGTGGACTTCAAGAGACACATTGAGGCCTTGCATTACCTGTTGCAGCTCTGGCCCAGTAAGTGTCTGTTGGGACAGAGTGGGCCGACATTCCCAAGGTCCGATATGACCTCACTACAACCAGAGAAATATCTTTGTTACGTCGTTTCAACCAGTCTTCCCGTTTCCTAGCGATACTGTACTATTCAGGGCCTTTGGAAAGTATTCAGACCCCTTGACTTTTTCCCACATGTTGTTACGTTACAGCCTTATTCTAAAATCTATTAAATTGTTTTTTTCCCCCTCGTCAATCTACACACAATACCCCATAATGACATCACAATACCCCATAATGACATCACAATACCCCATAATGACATCACAATACCCCATAATGACATCACAATACCCCATAATGACATCACAATACCCCATAATGACATCACAATACCCCATAATGACAAAGAAAGAAGAGTACAAATTTTTTTTTTAAAGCTAGTTTATTTAATATAAAATGGATTAAAACCTGTTGTGGATTTCCACTAGATGTTGGAACATTGCTGCTATAACAGCCTCCACTCTTCTGGGAAGGTTTTCCACTAGATGTTGGAACATTGCTGCTATAACAGCCTCCACTTTTCTGGGAAGGTTTTCCACTAGATGTTGGAACATTGCTGCTATAACAGCCTCCACTCTTCTGGGAAGGCTTTCTCTAGATGTTGGAACATTGCTGCTATAACAGCCTCCACTCTTCTGGGAAGGTTTTCCACTAGATGTTGGAACATTGCTGCTATAACAGCCTCCACTCTTCTGGGAAGGTTTTCCACTAGATGTAGGAACATTGCTGCTATAACAGCCTCCACTCTTCTGGGAAGGCTTTTCACTAGATGTTGGAACATTGCTGCTATAACAGCCTCCACTCTTCTGGGAAGGTTTTCCACTAGATGTTGGAACATTACTGCTATAACAGCCTCCACTCTTCTGGGAAGGCTTTCCACTAGATGTTGGAACATTGCTGCTATAACAGCCTCCAGTCTTCTGGGAAGGCTTTCCACTAGATGTTGGAACATTGCTGCTATAACAGCCTCCACTCTTCTGGGAAGGCTTTCCACTAGATGTTGGAACATTGCTGCTATAACAGCCTCCACTCTTCTGGGAAGGCTTTCCACTAGATGTTGGAACATTGCTGCTATAACAGCCTCCACTCTTCTGGGAAGGCTTTCCACTAGATGTTGGAACATTGCTGCTATAACAGCCTCCACTCTTCTGGGAAGGCTTTCCACTAGATGTTGGAACATTGCTGCGGGAATCAGTTTGGAACTCGGTAGTGAGTGTTGCAACCGAGGACAGATAATTTTTTACATGCTACACACTACAGCACCCGGCGGTCCCGTTCCGTGAGCTTATGTGGCCTACCACTTCGCTGCTGAGCCGTTGTTGCTCCTAGACGTTTCCACTTCACAATAACAGCACTTACAGTTGACCAGGGCAGCTCAGAAATTTGACCAACTGACTTGTTGGAAAAGTGGCACCCTGACTCTTGGGGCCTCCCGAGTGGCACAGCGGTCTAAGGCACTGCATCTCAGTGCAAGAGGTGTCACTACAGACCCTGGTTTGATTCCAGGCTGTATCACAACCTGCTGTGATTGGGAGTCCCCATAGGGCGGCACCCAATTGGCCCAGCGTCGTCCGGGTTAGAGTTTGGCCAAACTCTGGGAAGGCTTTCCACTAGATGTTGGAACATAGGGCTTCGTATGGCCGTCATTGTAAATAAGAATTTGTTCTTAACTGACAAGTTAAATAAAGGTTCAATAAAAAATAAAACATTCTCATTAAAATTGAAATGATGGAGATGTTTGTCTATGGAGATTGCATGGCTGTGTGCTCGATTTTATACACCTGTCAGCAACGGGTGTGACTGAAATAGCCGAATCCAATAATTTGAAGGGGCGTCCACATACTTTAGTATATATATATATATACAGTATATCACAAAAGTGAGTACAGCCCTCACATTTTTTGTAAATATTTGAGTATATCTTTTCATGTGACAACACTGAAGAAATTACACTTTGCTACAATGTAAAGTAGTGAGTGTACACCTTGTATAACAGTGTGAATTTGCTGTCCCCTCAACATAAGTCAACACACAGCCATTAATGTCTAAACCGCTGGCAACAGAAGTGAGTCTAGAACATTTCATCATCTCTGGGTTTTGAAACCTTTCCTCTCTTTCCTTCTTCACTCCTTAGTTCCTACAGACAGAGTGACAGACAACCCCGACTCTCCCACCCTCCTCCAGCCCTCCTCCAGTTCAGACATGCCTCCTTCCCCTCCCAGTCCCATGCCCCAGAACCCTCTGCCGCGGCGCTGCCAGCGTGGCCTGTCGCTGCCTCTGGACCTCCCGGGGGACGAAGTGGGCGTGGTGTCGCGACGTGGACGGGGCCGACTGGAGAGCCCGCCCTGTAACCGGTATGCTGGCGACTGGAGCGTGTGTGGGCGGGACTTCCTGTCCGGAGGCGATGCGGACTACGACGAGGTGGCAGGGAGCGACAGTGAGGAAGAGGAGGAAGAGAGGGAGGTGAAGAAGGTGGAGTGGACTCAGTACGTAGACGACTTAGTTCTGGACTTTGACGCCCCGTTTACCTGCAGACTGAGTCTCAAAGACTTTGATACGCTGATATCAGACCTGGAGAGAGAGCTGTCCAAACAGATAAACATCTGTCTCTGAGAGGGAGAGGGAGGAGAGGAGGAGTGGAGAGGAGAGAGGAGGAGAGGAGGGAGGAGAGGAGAGGAGAGAGGAGAGGAGAGAGCTGTCCAAACAGATTAACATCTGTCTCTGAGAGGGAGAGGGAGAGGGAGGAGAGGAGAGGAGGGGAGAGGAGGAGAGGGGAGGAGAAGAGGGGAGGGAAGGGAGAGGGGAGGAGAGAGGAGGAGGAGGAGAGGAAGGGAGGAGGAGGAGAGGAGAAGAGAGCTGTCCAAAGGAGAGGAAACATCTGTCTCTGAGGGGAGAGGAGGAGAGGAGGGAGGAGGGGAGAGGAGAGGAGAGGAAGGGAGGAGGAGGGGAGAGGAGGAGAGGGGAGGAGGAGAGGAGCTGTCCAAGACAGATAAACATCTGTCTCTGAGAAGAGGAGAGGAGAGGAAGGGAGGAGGGGAGGGGAGAGGAGGAGAGGAGAAGAGGGGGAGGGGAGAAGAGAAGAGGAGGGGAGAGGAGGGGAGGAGAGAGGAGGAGAGGAAGGGAGGAGGGGAGGGGAGAGGAGGAGAGGAAGGGAGGAGGGGAGAGGAGGAGAGGAGAGGAGAAGAGGGGGAGGGGAGAAGAGGAGAGGAGAGAGGAGAGGAAGGGAGGAGGAGAGAGACGGATAGTATTATTGAAGGTCAGGAAATTCTTAATTAGGAAATGACCAAAGAAAGACGACAAGCAATGTGGTATTTGCTTCAGTAATGTTGAATTGAACTGTTCCAATGTGTTTAAAAAGCTTCATTTCTGGTGTTTCCTCATTCCGAATGCTGGTTCTTCTACAAACAAGTGACAACATTATCATCTTTGATCACACAAGGACACCTTATTTGTAGAGACATGGACCAGTGAAGTTCTTGACAATTCATTGTTTGTAAAATCCTAGATTCTAATGCCATGTAAGGCTGCAACGCCTGTCAGACTCTGTTATGTTATCAGTCATGTGTATTTATTTATTTCTCCCATAGAAGTCCATTTAAGGTCTATTTTTTAGAAGGATTTGTTGATGTAATTCCAATTATTTATTCTCTAAATTCCAGTGAAGGGTGAAGGAGAGATCTTTAATAATGTTGGATAAAAATAATGCATTGAAAATGTACAGGACCGGTCAAAAGGTTGGACACACCTACTCATTCAAGGGTTTTTCTTTATTTTTACTATTTTCTACATTGTAGAATAATAGTGAAGACATCACAACTATGAAATAACACATATGGAATCATGTAGTAACCAAAATAGTGTTAAACAAATCAAACTATTTTTTATATTTGAGATTCTTCAAAGTTTGTACACTCTTGATGACAGCTTTGTAAACTCTTGGCATTCTCTCAACTAGCTTCACCTGGAATGCTTTTCCAACCGTCTTGGAGGAGTTCCCACACATGCTGATCACTTGTTGGCTGCTTTTCCTTCACTCCGCGGTCCAACTCATCCCAAACCATCTCAATTGGGTTGAGGTCGGGTGATTGTGGAGGCCAGGTCATCTGATGCAGCACTCCACCACCTCCTCCTCCATCACCACACATCTTCACCTACTCTGCGTTTCACAAACACGGTTGGAACCAAAAATCTCAAATTAGGACTCCTATCCAACGGTCCAATGGTTTTTTGTCTCAAGCAAGTCTCTTCTAAATAAAGAAAAACCCCAATAAAGAAAAACCCTTGAATGAGTAGGTGTTCTAGAACCCTTGAATGAGTAGGTGTTCTAGAACCCTTGAATGAGTAGGTGTTCTAGAACCCTTGAATGAGTAGGTGTTCTAGAACCCTTGAATGAGTAGGTGTTCTAGAACCCTTGAATGAGTAGGTGTGTCTAAACTTTCGACCGGCACTGTATATTCAATTAAATTTGATGACATGTCAAAAAATATATCTTAGTTCAAGTATTAATATGTCTGTTAATCAGATTCCAGGTTGATCTTGAGACCTGATTGTGAATTAATGAACTGAGTTGGATTTAGACACGAGCACAAGCCTTTAAGCTGAATTACAAGACACACACACACACACACCAACGACTCATAAAACTGTCTTTCAGCTGAATTACAAGACACCAACGACTCATAAAACTGCCTTTCAGCTGAATTACAAGACACCAACGACTCATAAAACTGCCTTTCAGCTGAATTACAACACACCAACGACTCATAAAACTGCCTTTCAGCTGAATTACAAGACACACACACCAACGACTCATAAAACTGCCTTTCAGCTGAATTACAAGACACACACACCAACGACTCATAAAACTGCCTTTCAGCTGAATTACAAGACACCAACGACTCATAAAACTGCCTTTCAGCTGAATTACAAGACACCAACGACTCATATAACTGTCTTTCAGCTGAATTACAAGACACCAACGACTCGTAAAACTGCCTTTCAGCTGAATTACAAGACACCAACGACTCATAAAACTGTCTTTCAGCTGAATTACAAGACACCAACGACTCATTACAAACTGTCTTTCAGCTGAATTACAAGACACCAACGACTCATAAAACTGCCTTTCAGCTGAATTACAAGACACCAACGACTCATAAAACTGACTTTCAGCTGAATTACAAGACACCAACGACTCATAAAACTGCCTTTCAGCTGAATTACAAGACACCAACGACTCATAAAACTGTCTTTCAGCTGAATTACAAGACACCAACGACTCATAAAACTGCCTTTCAGCTGAATTACAAGACACCAACGACTCATAAAACTGTCTTTCAGCTGAATTACAAGACACCAACGACTCATAAAACTGCCTTTCAGCTGAATTACAAGACACACACACCAACGACTCATAAAACTGCCTTTCAGCTGAATTACAAGACACCAACGACTCATAAAACTGTCTTTCAGCTGAATTACAAGACACCAACGACTCATAAAACTGTCTTGCACTTCTGTACTAAGTACCAATATCGTAATACTTGTATTATTTTGTAATAACGTGTTATGTTTTGTATTATTTTGTAATAATTTGCTGGTTACTCTGCTATGCATCGTTGCTGTAAACAGCCATGTTATTGTGATATTTCTGCGTCGGTACAATCATATTTTTTATAAGTTGTAATTTTATTGAAGCCACGGAAGGAATGCAACAGCCATATTACAGAGGAAGTTGGCTCCCCAAAAAATTTTACAACTTCCTGTTTTGTTTTTAGTATTTGTGCTGTTTATTGTATAAACAGTAATACATGGTATTGCACATCTACAATAAGCACTTACATGTTGTTGATGTCCTATGCATATCGTAACCCATGTGTTAAAACACACTATTCTTGTTACAACCGGGCAGTATCGTATGTCATACAGTGTTATCAAACCAAAAACAATAAAGCACAGTGTTATAGTTACGGATGAGTTTGAAGCTGGTCTTCTTCCCGTCCACAGGAGGAACTTGTTCTGGGTGAGGAGTTTTCCGTAGCAGCTTTTACATGACCACATCTGCCTCTACAGTATCTCTTTCTCATAGAGGCCTAGTAGTAGTGGATCCATACACTAGGAGTTGTTTTATCATCATGGGGAACTGCTGCCCTCTGTAATGGATCTATCCACTAGGAGTTGTTGTATCATCATGGGGAACTGCTGCCCTCTGTAGTGGATCTGTAGTGGATCCATCCACTAGGAGTTGTTTATCATCATGGGGAACTGCTAAGAGGAGCTGTTCTAGTCTATCTTTTCCTTGGACTCTAAGAGGAGCTATTCTAGTCTATCTTTTCCTTGGACTCTAAGAGGAGCGTTGTTTAACAGGCCAGCAGAGCGCAGGTGTATAATACACAGGAAACAGGCTGTAAGTTAGAAGCTGATGCATAACACATCATTCATTAAATAAATATAAGGCTAATACTGTATTTAATTTATTTCCTGAAAGAGGTAGGCTAGGACAACTATATATACGCCTCCTAATATCGAACGGCACCCACTTTTGCCCTTAGAACAGCCTCAAATCGTGGGGGCATCGGGGCATAGACTCTACAAGGTGTCTAAAGCGTTCCACAGAGATGCTGGGCCCATGTTGACTCTACAAGGTGTCTAAAGTGTTCCACAGGGATGCTGGCCCATGTTGACTCTACAAGGTGTTGAAAGCGTTCCACAGGGAGGCTGGCCCATGTTGACTCTACAAGGTGTCTAAAGCGTTCCACAGGGATGCAGGCCCATGTTGACTCTACAAGGTGTCTAAAGCGTTCCACAGGGATGCAGGCCCATGTTGACTCTACAAGGTGTCTAAAGCGTTCCACAGGGATGCTGGCCCATGTTGACTCTACAAGGTGTTGAAAGCGTTCCACAGAGATGCTGGGCCCATGTTGACTCTACAAGGTGTTGAAAGCGTTCCACAAGGGATGCTGGCCCATGTTGACTCTACAAGGTGTTGAAAGCGTTCCACAGGGATGCTGGCCCATGTTGACTCTACAAGGTGTCTAAAGCGTTCCACAGGGATGCTGGCCCATGTTGACTCTACAAGGTGTCTAAAACGTTCCACAGGGATGCTGGCCCATGTTGACTCTACAAGGTGTTGAAAGCGTTCCACAGGGATGCTGGCCCATGTTGACTCTACAAGGTATAGAAAGCGTTCCACAGGGATGCTGGTCCATGTTGACTCTACAAGGTGTTGAAAGCGTTCCACAGGGGATGCTGGTCCATGTTGACTCTACAAGGTGTTGAAAGCGTTCCACAGGGATGCTGGCCCATGTTGACTCTATAAGGTGTTGAAAGCGTTCCACAGAGATGCTGGGCCCATGTTGACTCTACAAGGTGTTGAAAGCGTTCCACAGAGATGCTGGGCCCATGTTGACTCCAGGGATTCCCACAGTTGTGTCAAGATGGATGGTCAACTTTGAATGCAGCCATCTACTGTAATCAAACGTCAAGCTGTAACACAACGTAATGGGGAATACTTCCTGAAGGTTTTAAATGTCATCGGTCCCACGTCCATCGGTTCCTATTGCCCTGGTGTGATATGGTGCCATCTAGTGGTGTAGCGTGGCACACTTTGAATGCAGCCATCTACTGTAAACAAACGTCAAGCTGTAACACAACGTAACGGGGAATACTTCCTGAAGGCATAAAGGTTTAAAGGTCATCGGTCCCATGTCCATCGGTTCTTATTGCCCTGGTGTGGGCAATAATTTATCAATAACTCATATCACTTAACTAAATGCCTTAGCTTTTCTCAAACTAAGTTAAGAGATTTTCCATGGGACTACGTACCGTGCTAATTATGTGTAATTCATGGTTCATGAGAAGAGCTTTTTTCAAAGCTTTTCCATAAATTTCCAAGATCTATCCTGACGGGCTTTATGGGCCTTTGATGCACATTTGTTCACCATGAAGGAAGAACCTACGTGTCAAGTTTCAAGTCTCGAGGTCAAACAGGATGGCGAATATGAGGGTTTAAGCGAGACTGCTTCTAACAGCGTCACCTTTAGGTCAATCGGTGCTATTATTTTTGACCAAGTTACTAATGGGCTACTCAAGGACATTCAGAGACTTGTCCCGAAGCCACTCCTGCGTTGTCTTGGCTGTGTGCTTAGGGTCGTTGTCCTGTTGTAAGGTGAACCTTCACCCCAGTCTGAGGTCCTGAGAGTTCTGGAGCAGGTTTTCATCAAGGATCTCTCTGTACTTTGCTCCGTTTCATCTTTCCCTCGATCCTGACTAGTCTCCCAGTCCCTGCTGCTGAAAAACATCCCCACAGCATGATGCTGCCACCACCATGCTTCACCGTAGATGGTGCCAGGTTTCCTCCAGACGTGACGCTTTGCTTTCAGGCCAAAGAGTTCAATCTTGGTTTCATCAGACCAGAGAATCTTGTTTCTCATGGTCTGAGAGTCTTTTAGGTGCCTTTTGGCAAACTCCAAGATGGCTGTCATGTGCCTTTTACTGAGGAGTGGCTTCCGTCTGGCCACTCTACCATAAAGGCCTAATTGGTGGAAGGTTCTGTGTTCGCTTTGTCATTATAGGGTATTGTGATGTCATTATGGGGTATTGTGATGTCATTATGGGGTATTGTGATGTCATAATGGGGTATTGTGATGTCATTATGGGGTATTGTGATGTCATTATGGGGTATTGTGTGTAGATTGCTGAGGATATTGTTTTACGTAATCCATTTTAGAATAAGGCTGTAACGTTCCAAAATGTGGGAAGAGTCAGCGGGGTCTGAATACTTTCCCGAAGGCACTGGATTCAACTCCATGGTCTCAGGAAGACAGTCAACACTAGGTGTAACCAGTAATAGACTCTCATTCTGAATGATCACACAACGGATGACAATTTCTTATTGGTCACTGTGACACACGACACCCAACTATAACTAGTAGGTACATTCTCTGCCTGGACAACTGCTGCAGGGCAGTCCAAGGACAACAAGGGACAGACAGACAGTCAGAGAGAGAGAGAGAGAGAGAGAGAGAGAGAAGAGAGAGAGAGAGAGAGAGAGAGAGAGAGAGAGAGAGAGAGAGACAGAGAGAGAGAGAGAGACAGAGAGAGAGACGGACACAGAGAGAGAGAGACAGAGAGAGAGACAGAGAGAGAGAGAGAGACAGACACAGAGAGAGAGAGACAGAGAGAGAGAGAGAGAGAGAGAGACAGACACACAGAGAGAGAGAGAGAGATAGAGAGAGACAGACACAGAGAGAGAGAGAGAGAGAGAGAGGGAGGACACTGACTGACTGATCAGCTTTCTGACTCCAACCCCCCCAACACATCTTCTGATCAAGCTGCAGCAGTGACTTCAGGAGAAGAAACTCACACAAAAGGTTTTTTGTTGTTGTCTTGTCTCCTGTTCACCACCTGTTGTCCTGTAGTCAGGTGTGTTGTTCTAAAGCTTCATGATGCAGAAGATGCAGAGCCAGATGATGCAGAACCAGACGATGCAGACCCAGACGATGCAGAACCAGACGATGCAGAACCAGACGATGCAGAGCCAGATGATGCAGACATCTGTAGACTATAATAATGGATACACGATGCAGACATCAGTAGACTATAATAATGGATACACGATGCAGATGCAGGAACAGCAGAATAATGACTACACCATCCAGGATGATGAGTGGGACAGAGACCTGCTCCTGGACCCCGCCTGGGAGAAACAGCAGAGAAAGGTTAGAAACTTCATTACTCGTCTTGTCTGTTCATTCATATGTCCACATTGTGTAAATGTTTTACTGTCGTCAAGTGAGGCAGAGGAAGAGGAAGTCACTGAATGTCAAAACACAGCAGTAGTAGAAGGGCTGATCAACTCTACTACTGACCATGTTATGAATATTTACTCAGAGAGGGCAGAGGGCAGAGGTCAGAGGAAGTCACTGAATGTCAAAACACAGCAGTAGTAGAAGGGCTGATAAACTCTCCTATTTACCATGTTATGAATATTTACTCATAATTAATATTTAAGCTATTGCACTTAAAAAAATAAAAAATTAAACTTTTTAATTCTAGGCCTACGAAGTGAGGGCAGAGGGCAGAGGGCAGAGGTCAGAGGAAGTATTTCCTGACAGTCAAATGAGTCAAAACAAGAACACATCCTAATGGGAAGTTTAGTTTTTTTTTTTACATGACAGCACTATTAAAAGGCACATAAAATACTGATCACTTTACTTAGAAAAACAACACCAAGTACAGTGGGAGAGACACTATGTGGGCAACGCACCAGGCAGACATGACAGCCAAGACAACAATACCTCCCAGGCAGTCAGGCAGCATAGCAATGACCTGTGCTGCCATTCCTTTCGATGCGTGTGTTTTATGAGAACTGTCGACAGATGTCTGGTAACACAGAATGTCCTCCAGGCTCGAAGCGGGAACAGAATGGATGCCATAGGCTAATTATAACTAAGGACTTATTAAGGGGTTATACAGAGTTGGCTCAGACAATGTCCTTGGTCCTCGGTTGGCACGGGAGGACTGTGTCTGTATTGATCAATACTCATTTGGTTTTTTTATTTACAATATTATCCAAGTTCATGTATTTACATAATGAAATGTACTTTGTCCACTTCGTCTGCTCTAGAATTCATACCCAGACCAGGTAGCTAATAATCTGTCACTGACCTGTCAAGATATCAGGGGCAACCTACTGTTACCCCTCAATATAGAACCATGCATTAATGAGTCTCTCTACAGACGGGTTGCCTCCCACCATGTATCACTGTTCCTGGTGCTGTTGCCCTGAGGCTGGAACTACTGAAACGTACATGCATTAATAGACTATCTCATTAAACATGAATGGCAGGGCTTCCTTCCCTGCCTATGGTCTTGCCAGACAGAGACAACAAATATAGCAGTGACCACAGAGAGCAGCTATGATAAACCCTGGAGGGGTCTTAACTATGGGGAGCAGCTATGATAAACCCTGGAGGGATCTTAACTATGGGGAGCAGCTATATTAAACCCTGGAGGGGTCTTAACTATGGGGAGCAGCTATATTAAACCCTGGAGGGGTCTTAACTATGGGGAGCAGCTATGATAAACCCTGGAGGGGTCTTAACTATGGGGAGTAGCTATATTAAACCCTGGAGGGGTCTTAACTATGGGGAGCAGCTATGATAAACCCTGGAGGGGTCTTAACTATGGGGAGCAGCTATGATAAACCCTGGAGGGGTCTTAACTATGGGGAGCAGCTATGATAAACCCTGGAGGGGTCTTAACTATGGGGAGCAGCTATGATAAACCCTGGAGGGGTCTTAACTATGGGGAGCAGCTATGTTAAACCCTGGAGGGTCTTAACTATGGGGAGCAGCTATGATAAACCCTGGAGGGGTCTTCACTATGGGGAGCAGCTATGATAAACCCTGGAGGGGTCTTAACTATGGGGAGCAGCTATGTTAAACCCTGGAGGGGTCTTAACTATGGGGAGCAGCTATGATAAACCCTGGAGGGGTCTTAACTATGGGGAGCAGCTATGTTAAACCCTGGAGGGGTCTTAACTATGGGGAGCAGCTATGATAAACCCTGGAGGGGTCTTAACTATGGGGAGCAGCTATGTTAAACCCTGGAGGGGTCTTAACTATGGGGAGCAGCTATGTTAAACCCTGGAGGGGTCTTAACTATGGGGAGCAGCTATGATAAACCCTGGAGGGGTCTTAACTATGGGGAGCAGCTATGATAAACCCTGGAGGGGTCTTAACTATGGGGAGCAGCTATGTTAAACCCTGGAGGGGTCTTAACTATGGGGAGCAGCTATATTAAACCCTGGAGGGGTCTTAACTATGGGGAGTAGCTATATTAAACCCTGGAGGGGTCTTAACTATGGGGAGCAGCTATGATAAACCCTGGAGGGGTCTTAACTATGGGGAGCAGCTATGATAAACCCTGGAGGGGTCTTAACTATGGGGAGCAGCTATGATAAACCCTGGAGGGGTCTTAACTATGGGGAGCAGCTATGATAAACCCTGGAGGGGTCTTAACTATGGGGAGCAGCTATGTTAAACCCTGGAGGGTCTTAACTATGGGGAGCAGCTATGATAAACCCTGGAGGGGTCTTAACTATGGGGAGCAGCTATGATAAACCCTGGAGGGGTCTTAACTATGGGGAGCAGCTATGTTAAACCCTGGAGGGGTCTTAACTATGGGGAGCAGCTATGATAAACCCTGGAGGGGTCTTAACTATGGGGAGCAGCTATGTTAAACCCTGGAGGGGTCTTAACTATGGGGAGCAGCTATGATAAACCCTGGAGGGGTCTTAACTATGGGGAGCAGCTATGTTAAACCCTGGAGGGGTCTTAACTATGGGGAGCAGCTATGTTAAACCCTGGAGGGGTCTTAACTATGGGGAGCAGCTATGATAAACCCTGGAGGGGTCTTAACTATGGGGAGCAGCTATGATAAACCCTGGAGGGGTCTTAACTATGGGGAGCAGCTATGTTAAACCCTGGAGGGGTCTTAACTATGGGGAGCAGCTATATTAAACCCTGGAGGGGTCTTAACTATGGGGAGTAGCTATATTAAACCCTGGAGGGGTCTTAACTATGGGGAGCAGCTATGATAAACCCTGGAGGGGTCTTAACTATGGGGAGCAGCTATGATAAACCCTGGAGGGGTCTTAACTATGGGGAGCAGCTATGATAAACCCTGGAGGGGTCTTAACTATGGGGAGCAGCTATGATAAACCCTGGAGGGGTCTTAACTATGGGGAGCAGCTATGTTAAACCCTGGAGGGTCTTAACTATGGGGAGCAGCTATGATAAACCCTGGAGGGGTCTTAACTATGGGGAGCAGCTATGATAAACCCTGGAGGGGTCTTAACGATGGGGAGCAGCTATGTTAAACCCTGGAGGGGGCTTAACTATGGGGAGCAGCTATGATAAACCCTGGAGGGGTCTTAACTATGGGGAGCAGCTATGTTAAACCCTGGAGGGGTCTTAACTATGGGGAGCAGCTATGATAAACCCTGGAGGGGTCTTAACTATGGGGAGCAGCTATGTTAAACCCTGGAGGGGTCTTAACTATGGGGAGCAGCTATGTTAAACCCTGGAGGGGTCTTAACTATGGGGAGCAGCTATGATAAACCCTGGAGGGGTCTTAACTATGGGGAGCAGCTATGATAAACCCTGGAGGGGTCTTAACTATGGGGAGCAGCTATGTTAAACCCTGGAGGGGTCTTAACTATGGGGAGCAGCTATATTAAACCCTGGAGGGGTCTTAGCTATGGGGAGCAGCTATGATAAACCCTGGAGGGGTCTTAACTATGGGGAGCAGCTATGATAAACCCTGGAGGGGTCTTAACTATGGGGAGCAGCTATGATAAACCCTGGAGGGGTCTTAACTATGGGGAGCAGCTATGTTAAACCCTGGAGGGGTCTTAACTATGGGGAGCAGCTATGATAAACCCTGGAGGGGTCTTAACTATGGGGAGCAGCTATGATAAACCCTGGAGGGGTCTTAACTATGGGGAGCAGCTATGTTAAACCCTGGAGGGGTCTTAACTATGGGGAGCAGCTATGATAAACCCTGGAGGGGTCTTAACTATGGGGAGCAGCTATGATAAACCCTGGAGGGGTCTTAACTATGGGGAGCAGCTATGTTAAACCCTGGAGGGGTCTTAACTATGGGGAGCAGCTATGATAAACCCTGGAGGGGTCTTAACTATGGGGAGCAGCTATGATAAACCCTGGAGGGGTCTTAACTATGGGGAGCAGCTATGTTAAACCCTGGAGGGGTCTTAACTATGGGGAGCAGCTATGTTAAACCCTGGAGGGGTCTTAACTATGGGGAGCAGCTATGTTAAACCCTGGAGGGATCTATGGGGAGAGCACGTCCCCATTACCAGGTCATTGTATTTCAGGATCTGGGTTCTGACAATAGAGACTTATAGTTCCGACAGACTATTTTTGTCCCAACAGTATCTGTTCAAACCAGTGTCCCAAATGACACCCTATTCTCTATAGTCCACTACTGTAGACCAGGGCTGGTCAAAAGTAGTGCACTATTATAAGGGAATAGTGTGCCATTTGGGACCCAAAAAAACCAAGTGTTCCTGCTGTCCAATATGGTGTTGTCCAGCTGTCCAATATGGTGTTGTCCAGCTGTCCAATATGGTGTTGTCCAGCTGTCCAATATGGTGTTGTCCAGCTGTCCAATATGGTGTTGTCCAGCTGTCCAATATGGTGTTGTCCAGCTGTCCAATATGGTGTTGCCCAGCTGTCCAATATGGTGTTGTCCAGCTGTCCAATATGGTTTTGTCCAGCTGTCCAATATGGTGGTGTCCAGCTGTCCAATATGGTGTTGTCCAGCTGTCCAATATGGTGTTGTCCAGTTGGATCTTTGAAACACACCAGGCTGTGACAGACAGTGAGACGGAGACATTATATTTTAATAAGGAGGTATTCTAAACTAGACTCACAGCTAGGGCACACGGACTCCCTCTCAGGGTCAGGTCTGAACCGCTTCATTTCCTGTTTTACAGCCTCGGAGTCCCTCTCAGGGTCAGGTCTGAACCGCTTCATTTCCTTTTTTACAGCCTCAGCCTCCCTCTCAGGGTCAGGTCTGAACCGCTTCATTTCCTGTTTTACAGCCTCAGCCTCCCTCTCAGGGTCAGGTCTGAACCGCTTCATTTCCTGTTTTACAGCCTCGGAGTCCCTCTCAGGGTCAGGTCTGAACCTCTTCATTTCTTGTTTTACAGCCTCAGAGTCCCTTTACGGCCGCGCTCGGCAACTCCATCTGAGAACTAAGCCATCACTCAGGAACACCACAGGAGACAAGAAGGGGAAGTTTATGGTGCTGTTTGAGGTGCGGTTTAGTACCTGGAGAAGTCACATTCCCTCCCATTCGTTCCCAACCGTCATTCTGGAATTTTACACCAACATGAAAACATTTGTTATGAAGTTTATTCTCTGATTCCTGTTAAGTTGACAGTCTGCCACGGTGTCACTACCCCCTTTCAGAAAGCCCTGCAACGCCCCCACAGTGACGCAGTCCCATTGAACCAACAGGGGGCGCTATAGTTCTACCATTGACTCATATGACTTGACTGTACGGTATATTGGGGGCTGACACATGGAATTGTTTTAAGATGGTCCCCCCTCCTACTAATCTGACATATGGAATTGTTTTAAGATGGTCATCTCTATTAATCTGACATGTGGAATTGTTTTAAGATGGTCCTCCTTCCTACTAATCTGACATATGGAATTGTTTTAAGATAGTCCTCCCTCCTACTAATCTGACATGTGGAATTGTTTTAAGATAGTCCTCCCTCCTACTAATCTGGCATATGGAATTGTTTTAAGATGTTCATCCTTCCTACTAATCTGACATATGGAATTGTTTTAAGATTGTCCTCCCTCCTACTAATCTGACATATGGAATTGTTTTAAGATTGTCCTACCATGGATCATTTAGCTGTATGATTTGGCAGTAAATTAGGTTTTGAGGCCTCCTTAGTCGCGTAGTGGTCTAAGGCACTGCATCACAGTGCTAGCTGTGCCACTAGAGATTCTGGGTTCGAGTCCAGGCTCTGTAGCAGCCAGCCGCAACCGGGAGACCCATGGGGCGGCGCACAATTGACCCAGCGCCGTCTGGGTTAATGGAGGGTTTGACCGGCAGGGATGTTCTTTTCCCATCGTGCTCTAGCGACTCCTGTGGCGTCCCGGGTGCAGTGCACGCTGACACGGTCACCAGGTGTACGGTGTTTCCTCCCACACATTTGGTGCGTCTGGCTTTCCGGGTTAAGCGAGCATTGGGTCAAGAAGCAGTTGCGGCTTAGTTGGGTCGTGTTTCGGAGGACGCACGGCTCTCGACCTTTGCCTCTCCCGAGTCCTTACGGGAGTTGCAGCGATGAGACAAGACTGTAACTACCAAAACTTACCAAAAAAAGCATATTGGAGTGGACACTGGCCAAGTTATTATAATTATAGCTGTCTACCACAGCATATTGGAGTGGACACTGACCAAGTTATTATAATTATAGCTGTCTACCACAGCATATTGGAGTGGACACTGACCAAGTTATTATAATTATAGCTGTCTACCACAGCATATTGGAGTGGACACTGACCAAGTTATTATAATTATAGCTGTCTACCACAGCATATTGGAGTTGACACTGACCAAGTTATTATAATTGTAGCTGTCTACCACAGCATATTGGAGTGGACACTGACCAAGTTATTATAATTGTAGCTGTCTACCACAGCATATTGGAGTGGACACTGACCAAGTTATTATAATTATAGCTGTCTACCACAGCATATTGGAGTGGACATTGAATCATGAATATGAGCAGAAAGTGTAGACTGTGTTTTTACATCCAAATCGGGTGAAAAGTTGTAGGAATTACATCACATTTAATTTGTGCCCCCCCCTTTTTTAAGGGACCAAAAGTAATTGGACAATTGCCTTCTCAGGTGTTCCATAGTCAGGTGTGTTATTTCCTCATTTGTTAATTTACAGGTAAGCAGATAAAAGGTCTAGAGTTGATTTCAAGTGTGACATTTGCATTGGGAATCTGTTACTGTTTCACCCTCAATATGAAGTCCAGAGAGCCGTCACTGCCAGTGAAGCAAGACATTACTGGGCTGAAAAATCAAAAACAAACCCCTCAGAGAGACAGCAAAAACACGAGGTCCAAATCAACTATTTGGTACATTCTTTAATAAACAGAAAGAACACACTGGTGAGCTCAGGAACCAAAAGGCCCAGAAGAACAACGGAAAACAACTGTGGTGGATGACAGAATCATTCTTTCCATGGAGAAGAAAACCCCTTTTCACAACAGTTGGCCAGATCAAGAACACCCTCCAGGAGGCAGGCGTATCTGTGTCAAAGTCAACAACCAAGAGAAGACTTCACCAGAGTAAATACAGAGGGTTTACCACAAGACAGCAAACCTCAAAAACAGGAAGACCACATTAGAGTTTGCCATAAAAACATGTAAAAAATAAAACACTTTTTTTTTTAAAAGCCTGTACAGTTCTGGAACAACATCCTGATGAGAGATGAGACAAAGATCAACTTGTACCAGAACGATGGGAAGAGAAGAGAATGGAGAAGCATTGATTAACACCTCATCTGTGAAGCATGGAGGAGGTGGTGTTATGGCGTGGGCATGTACGGCTGCCGATGGAACTGGTTCCCTTGTATTTAGTGATGATGTGACTGCTGATAAAAAAACAGCACTATAAATTCTGAAGTGTTAAGGGCTAATATTATTATCTGCTCAGATTCAGCCAAATGCTTCAAAACTCATTGGACGGCGCTTCACAGTGCAGATGGACAATGACCCCGAAGCAATACTGTGAAAGCAAACCAATCCTTGTATAAGGCCCAGTATCTCTACTTGCACATTCCTCTTCTGCACATTCTACCATTCCAGTGTTTTATTTGCTATATTGTAATTACTTCGCCACCATGAGCCTATGTATTGCCTTACCTCTCTTATCCTACCTCATTTGCACATGCTGTATATAGAATTTTCTACTGTATTATTGACTGTATGTTTGTTTTATTCCATGTGTAACTCTGTGTTGTTGTTTGTGTCGAACTGCTTTGCTTCATCTTGACCAGGTCGCAGTTGCAAATGAGAACTTGTTCTCAACTAGCCTACCAGGTTACTGATGGATTTTGATGGGGATTGTCACGGATCATTCCGGAACTTTCATTACGCACACCTGTTCCCTATTCCCACTGATTAGTACTTGTATAAGTGGGCCCTTTGGTTTCCCTTGTCTGTCCATTATTGTTCCAATGTCCGTTGGTGCGTGAATACCTGTGCTGTGTGTTTTTGGGCTTTCGTGCCCTTGTGGACAGATGATTACGGGTCTCGTCCCGTAGTGTTAATCATCGTGTGTTATTTATTCGAGGTACTCCTCGCTCTTTTGTTTTGGGATTTCTACCCTGTGTTTTGTTTGGTCTTCGTCCCCGTGTCTTTATAAAAATAATAATAATACGCATTCCTGCGCCTGTCTCCCGAATCTCTTCATACCAACGTGACAGGGTCTTTTCTTTTATTAATTAGATTGACACACTGGTGCGTCAATAGACTCTTAATCAGACTATTCCAGTACTGAGTAGGTATTTACTGTTGCTAGTTTCCCTTGTACTAGGAAACGTATGGGACGGCAGGTAGCCTAGTGGTTAGAGTGGAGGGACGGCGGGTAGCCTAGTGGTTAGAGTGGAGGGACGACAGGTAGCCTAGTGGTTACAGTGTAGGGACGGCAGGTAGCCTAGTGGTTAGAGTGTAGGGACGGCAGGTAGCCTAGTGGTTAGAGTGTAGGGACGGCAGGTAGCCTAGTGGTTAGAGTGGAGGGACGGCAGGTAGCCTAGTGGTTAGAGTGTAGGGACGGCAGGTAGCCTAGTGGTTAGAGTGTAGGGACGGCAGGTAGCCTAGTGGTTAGAGTGTAGGGACGGCAGGTAGCCTAGTGGTTAGAGTGGAGGGACGGCAGGTAACCTAGTGGTTAGAGTGGAGATACGGCAGGTAGCCTAGTGGTTAGAGTGGAGGGACGGCAGGTAACCTAGTAGTTAGAGTGGAGGGACGGCAGGTAGCCTAGTGGTTAGAGTGTAGGGACGGCAGGTAGCCTAGTGGGGGGCCTGTAACCGGAAGGTTGCTGGATCGAATCTCTGAGCTGACAAGGTACAAATCTGTCGTTCTGCCACTGAACAAGGCAGTTACCCCACTGTTCCCCGGTAGGCCGTCATTGCAAATAATAATTTGTTCTTATACTAACTTGCCTAGTTATATTAAAAAATAAACATAAGGTTTTATAATGCTCCTTGTCTATGTTGATAGCTGTTACTGCATCCTACTGTAAAGGCTCTGACAATCAGGAAACAAAACCCTTTTTTCCAGGGTAATGTGTTGTCAGTACAGCGTTCTCATTCACAACCATGTGTTCTGTTCCGTCACGTTAACATTGAAGGACGATTGTTTGCTTTTTTCCCCCCAGCTGGGTCAACAGATTTATGATCTCAACAACCACACACAAGAGTACGTCGCATCAGACCAGGAGGAGAACCTTTGTGACTTCAATGACAACCGTGACAACTTCAGTCACACTCATAAATTACAGCCAGCGCTGAAATCCAACCACCTTGTGAATTACACTGTGCTGCGGACACGGGCAGGGAGGGAGACATGCCAGGGGGAAGAACAGATCTTGTCACTCCTGGCCCAGTCTGACAGAGGGTTATGGGAACGGACTGTATTGGGTTTCAGGAGGGTCCAAAATCAGCCTCACTGCTCTCTCTGCCCTCTCTATGACTACAGGTTATAACTACAGGTTATAACAGGAAAACACTAGTCTCTACACCCTCTCTATGACTACAGGTTATAACTACAGGTTATAACAGGAAAACACTGTTCTCTCTACCCTCTCTATGACTACAGGTTATAACTACAGGTTATAACAGGAAAACACTGCTCTCTCTACCCTCTCTATGACTACAGGTTATAACTACAGGTTATAACAGGAAAACACTAGTCTCTCTACCCTCTCTATAACTACAGGTTATAACTACAGGTTATAACTACAGGTTATAACAGGAAAACACTAGTCTCTACACCCTCTCTATGACTACAGGTTATAACTACAGGTTATAACAGGAAAACACTGCTCTCTACCCTCTCTATAACTACAGGTTAAAACAGGAAAACACTGCTCTCTCTGCCCTCTCTATGACTATAGGTTATAACTACAGGTTATAACAGGAAAACACTAGTCTCTCTACCCTCTCTATGACTACAGGTTATAACTACAGGTTATAACTACAGGTTATAACAGGAAAACACTGCTCTCTACCCTCTCTATAACTACAGGTTATAACTACAGGTTATAACAGGAAAACACTGCTCTCTATACCCTCTCTATAACTACAGGTTATAACTACAGGTTATAACAGGAAAACACTGCTCTCTCTACCCTCTCTATGACTACAGGTTATAACTACAGGTTATAACAGGAAAACACTGCTCTCTCTACCCTCTCTATGACTGCAGGTTATAACTACAGGTTATAACAGGAAAACACTGCTCTCTCTACCCTCTCTATGACTACAGGTTATAACTACAGGTTATAACTACAGGTTATAACAGGAAAACACTGCTCTCTCTATAACTACAGGTTATAACTACAGGTTATAACAGGAAAACACTGCTCTCTACCCTCTCTATAACTACAGGTTATAACTATAGGTTATAACAGGAAAACACTGCTCTCTCTACCTTCTCTATGACTACAGGTTATAACTACAGGTTATAACTACAGGTTATAACAGGAAAACACTGCTCTCTCTACCCTCTCTATAACTACAGGTTATAACAGGAAAACACTGCTCTCTACCCTCTCTATGATTACTACAGGTTATAACTACAGGTTATAACTACAGGTTATAACAGGAAAACACTGCTCTCTCTACCCTCTCTATAACTACAGGTTATAACTCTAGGTTATAATAGGAAAAAACTGTTCTCTACCCTCTCTATAACTACAGGTTATAACTACAGGTTATAACAGGAAAACACAGCTTTATACAGAGGATGGATAAAGATAACCCCCAAGCACTTTTCTTCCCAGAGCTCAAAGCTCTGCCATGTATGTTGTCTGGTAAATGATCCCCCAATAATGCTCTCTGACCACCGATTCATGGGTCTGAAGAGCGGCCAGCTCTCTGTGTGTAACCGATGTGAAATGGCTAGCTAGTTAGCGGTGGTGCGCACTAATAGCGTTTCAATCGGGTGACGTCACTCGCTCTGAGACCTAGAAGCACTTGTTCCCCTTTGCTCTGCAAGGGCCGTGGCTTTTTGGGGCGCGATGGGCAACGATGCTTCGAGGGTGCCAGTTGTTGATGTGTGCAGAGGGTCCCTGGTTCGAGCCCGGGTCGGGGCTCTGTAAACTGTTACATGTGCAACCGAGGCCCTTCCCAGTGTACTGTACACGGTAAAGTGTTGACAGAGATTGCTTTGTTTACAGAGAAAACGCCAAGACACACGAAAGAGTCAGACACAAGGACTAACCTGTGTTGATTGGACTCGTTGTTGAGCCGTACGTCTGTTGTGCTCAGACTTTCACAGCCTGGTGCAACTCTCACCTGAGGAAGGCTGGGACTGGGATTGAAAACATCGAGGAGGACTTCAGGAACGGACTGAAACTCATGCTGCTGCTGGAAGTCATTTCTGGTACATCGTCTCTCTGTGTGTGTGTGTGTGTGTGTGTGTGTGTGTGTGTGTGTGTGTGTGTGTGTGTATGTGTGTGTGTGTGTGTGTGTGTGTGTGTGTGTGTGTGTGTGTGTGTGTGTGTGTGTGTGTGTGTGTGTGTGTGTGTGCGCGCGCGCGCGTGTGTGTGTGTGTGTGTGTGTGTGTGTGGCTATTGGCACCCACTGATAGTTATTCTGAAAGGTGTGTCCGATACGTCAATACAGCCGCGAGTCTCCTCTTCCTCAGGTGAATGACTTCACACGTCTCCTCTTCCTCAGGTGAATGACTTCACACATCTCCTCTTCCTCAGGTGAATGACTTCACACGTCTCCTCTTCCTCACGTGAATGACTTCACACATCTCCTCTTCCTCAGGTGAATGACTTCACATGTCTCCTCTTCCTCAGGTGAATGACTTCACACGTCTCCTCTTCCTCAGGTGAAAGACTTCACACGTCTCCTCTTCCTCAGGTGAAAGACTTCACATGTCTCCTCTTCCTCAGGTGAATGACTTCACATGTCTCCTCTTCCTCAGGTGAATGACTTCACATGTCTCCTCTTCCTCAGGTGAATGACTTCACATGTCTCCTCTTCCTCAGGTGAATGACTTCACACGTCTCCTCTTCCTCAGGTGAATGACTTCACACGTCTCCTCTTCCTCAGGTGAATGACTTCACACGTCTCCTCTTCCTCAGGTGAATGACTTCACACGTCTCCTCTTCCTCAGGTGAATGACTTCACACGTCTCCTCTTCCTCAGGTGAATGACTTCACACGTCTCCTCTTCCTCAGGTGAATGACTTCACACGTCTCCTCTTCCTCAGGTGAATGACTTCACACGTCTCCTCTTCCTCAGGTGAATGACTTCACACGTCTCCTCTTCCTCAGGTGAATGACTTCACACGTCTCCTCTTCCTCAGGTGAATGACTTCACACGTCTCCTCTTCCTCAGGTGAATGACTTCACACGTCTCCTCTTCCTCAGGTGAATGACTTCACATGTCTCCTCTTCCTCAGGTGAATGACTTCACACGTCTCCTCTTCCTCAGGTGAATGACTTCACATGTCTCCTCTTCCTCAGGTGAATGACTTCACATGTCTCCTCTTCCTCAGGTGAATGACTTCACACGTCTCCTCTTCCTCAGGTGAATGACTTCACATGTCTCCTCTTCCTCAGGTGAAAGACTTCACATGTCTCCTCTTCCTCAGGTGAATGACTTCACACGTCTCCTCTTCCTCAGGTGAAAGACTTCACATGTCTCCTCTTCCTCAGGTGAAAGACTTCACATGTCTCCTCTTCCTCAGGTGAATGACTTCACATGTCTCCTCTTCCTCAGGTGAATGACTTCACATGTCTCCTCTTCCTCAGGTGAAAGACTTCCCAAACCAGACAGAGGGAAAATGCGCTTCCACAAAATAGCCAACGTCAACAAAGCTCTGGAGTACATCACCAGCAAAGGAGTCAAGCTGGTTTCCATTGGAGCTGAAGGTACATTATAGATCTATTTCACCACAGCTGAAGGTACATTAAAGATCTATTTCACCACAGCTGAAGGTACATTAAAGATCTATTTCACCACAGCTGAAGGTATGTTATAGATCTATTTCACCACAGCTGAAGGTATGTTATAGATCTATTTCACCACAGCTGAAGGTATGTTATAGATCTATTTCACCACAGCTGAAGGTACGTTATAGATCTATTTCACCACAGCTGAAGGTATGTTATAGATCTATATCACCACAGCTGAAGGTATGTTATAGATCTATTTCACCACAGCTGAAGGTATGTTATAGATCTATTTCACCACAGCTGAAGGTACGTTATAGCTCTATTTCACCACAGCTGAAGGTACATTAAAGATCTATTTCACCACAGCTGAAGGTATGTTATAGATCTATTTCACCACAGCTGAAGGTACATTAAAGATCTATTTCACCACAGCTGAAGGTACATTAAAGATCTATTTCACCACAGCTGAAGGTATGTTATAGATCTATTTCACCACAGCTGAAGGTATGTTATAGATCTATTTCACCACAGCTGAAGGTACATTATAGATCTATTTCACCACAGCTGAAGGTACGTTATAGATCTATTTCACCACAGCTGAAGGTACGTTATAGATCTATTTCACCACAGCTGAAGGTATGTTATAGATCTATTTCACCACAGCTGAAGGTACGTTATAGATCTATTTCACCACAGCTGAAGGTATGTTATAGATCTATTTCACCACAGCTGAAGGTACATTAAAGATCTATTTCACCACAGCTGAAGGTACGTTATAGATCTATTTCACCACAGCTGAAGGTACATTAAAGATCTATTTCACCACAGCTGAAGGTACGTTATAGATCTATTTCACCACAGCTGAAGGTATGTTATAGATCTATTTCCCCACAGCTGAAGGTACGTTATAGATCTATTTCACCACAGCTGAAGGTATGTTATAGATCTATTTCACCACAGCTGAAGGTATGTTATAGATCTATTTCACCACAGATGAAGGTACGTTATAGATCTATTTCACCACAGATGAAGGTACATTATAGATCTATTTCCCCACAGCTGAAGGTACGTTATAGATCTATTTCACCACAGCTGAAGGTATGTTATAGATCTATTTCACCACAGATGAAGGTATGTTATAGATCTATTTCACCCCAGCTGAAGGTACGTTATAGATCTATTTCACCACAGCTGAAGGTATGTTATAGATCTATTTCACCACAGCTGAAGGTATGTTATAGATCTATTTCACCACAGCTGAAGGTACGTTATAGATCTATTTCACCACAGCTGAAGGTACGTTATAGATCTATTTCACCACAGCTGAAGGTATGTTATAGATCTATTTCACCACAGCTGAAGGTACGTTATAGATCTATTTCACCACAGCTGAAGGTATGTTATAGATCTATTTCACCACAGCTGAAGGTACGTTATAGATCTATTTCACCACAGATGAAGGTACATTATAGATCTATTTCCCCACAGCTGAAGGTACGTTATAGATCTATTTCACCACAGCTGAAGGTATGTTATAGATCTATTTCACCACAGATGAAGGTATGTTATAGATCTATTTCACCCCAGCTGAAGGTACGTTATAGATCTATTTCACCACAGCTGAAGGTATGTTATAGATCTATTTCTACAGTATACTACAATCTGCAAAAACACAACAGTGATTACCATAGTGTATACTACAGTTTTCTCTTATTTATACTATGTTAACTGTAAGTACTACTGAATACTACAGCAAATACTATAGTATACTGTGGTATTAATACTATAGTATACTGTGGTATAAATATTTTACACCACAGTATACTATAGTATTTATACCACAGTATAGTATACTTTAGTATTTATACCACAGCTTACTACAGTATTTATACCACAGTATACCACAGTATTTATACCACAGTATACTATAGTATTTACACCACAGTATACTATAGTATTTATACCACAGTATACAATAGTATTTA